>NC_057803.1:655084282-655165400 GCF_018294505.1 Triticum aestivum | reverse complement strand
CCTACTTGAACTGATGAATTCAAGCGGTTGAACTGATGAAATTCGAGCGGTTGAACTGATGCTTTCTGTTGCTGTTAAAAATCGTCTTCTTTAGTTCAAATTTTTTTGCAATTTTTTTATGTCGAAACGGGGCGTGTAATATATCGTTGGAAAGCTTTTGACATCCACATTACAATCTTATAATTTGTTTTTGCAAAAAAATTATGATTTAAGAGCAGTTTTGAAAAAACCGTTTTTTTTTCAAAACCGAAAACGCGAATCGTATTTTGGACTTAATTTTCAATCGGTTTGTCGGAATTGAGCAAATGAGATGGCGTTGGAAAACTTGTCAAAATCCGCATCTTCCAAATATCTATTATTTTTTCAAATTCTATATGATTTAAAAGTAATTCGAAACACGGTGAAATTCTGGGTGAAATGTATTTTCACTGTTTTTTTCAAATGGTTTGTCGGATTGACGCAAATGATACGGCGTTGGAAAGCTCTGGAAAATGTGCAACTTTTGTGTATAGAAAGTTTTTTCTAATTCCTTATGGTTTAAATACGAATTCAAATACGATTAAAATTGGTTTTGAACGCGGTTTTTTAAAAAAGTTTGTCGAAATGGGGCAAATAATATGGCGTTGAATAGCTATCGAAAATGCGAAACATAGTCATGTTGGATGTTTTCTCTACTTCGCAACTGTTTAAGAGTAATCTTGAATACGGCATGACGGATCCTGCTGTTTTCTCGTCTGAAAAAGAGAGTAGTCGTACTGATATATGTGTACGTTTGTACTGAGCTATTTTTTGTAGAGTAATTTTAAATGGTTCTGAAAAAAGGTACTTGTACTGATACTTGCATGGGTTTGTACTAAGCGTGTTTTCACTAACTAGACTTTGCTCTGTTTCTTGGGTAATATTTTTATCGTAAATTTTCAACGGTTTACTGTATCCTAGCCCTGAACTTGCATGGTTTATATTGTTGAACTGATTATTATTGTATCGTCGGCCATGTACTTGCATTGTTTATATTATCGAACTGAATGATATTTTTTTCAAATAGAAAATGATTTTTTATTTCTTTTTTTGAACTAAATATTTTTTTACATCGATGTTCTGAACTTCTCTTATTTTATGACTTGTACTTTTACCATTTGAATTGCATGGGGTTTCCTTTTGCTTGAACTTTTACAGTTTAATTTCTGTCATTTCTTTTATTCCCAACGGACCGCCGTTTTTAACTTGTACTGATCAATATTTTTAATTAAATCAATTTTCCTTTGTAGAGCGGACCATCATTTTTGTTTGTACGGATCAGTTGTAGAACTTGGACGTCAACGTCACAAAATTAATTTGTGAGCTTCTCATGTATCTTTTTAAAGTTGTTTTTTCCTCGAACTTTATTGGCACCAAATTTTATTTTCCGTGCCTCTCGAACTGATGCGATTTTTTTTCGACGAGTATGTACCAAATTTCTCTGTATTGTTATGTTTTTAACACACACACATATTGAATTGTTCCCACATTTCATTATGAATTTATTATATATAAAAGTTGAACTATACGACACTTTTTAATGAATCTAACAAGTTTTTTCGCTCGCTAAACTTCCAAATGCTTTTCACGTGGGCATAACATCAAAGAGGCAAGGGCAAAAAATAAAAACTGGAAGAAAACAGTTTTCAGCTATTTACTGTATAAGTATATCATCCAACGCGTACTCGGTGTTAACTTGCATAACATGACACGGAGAGCAATAGCAACGTCATACAATTAGCAATAGATAGCAACTCAATACAACAGCAGAACACACAATATATCTTTTTCTACATACAATGCCATGATTTATTATACGTTATTGTTGGCAAGTACATGTCAAGCGAAACAATTTTTCAACAGAAATGCCTTCTTTTGAGTAGTGCATGTCAAAACAATGATATTTTATTTTGTTGATCCTTCGAATTTGGGCGAAGAGAACGTAATAAGAGAAGCGAAGCAACGCCACCACCTAGTACCTGCATTTTAGTACACTTCTATTTGAAATCGTAGCTTAAGGCAGTGAGGTTGCAAGTTCAAACACATGCCTAATTTGAACTCAAAAAAGAAACTGAACTCCAACTACAATAAGAATTGAACTGAATGAAATTTATAAATTGAACCGAAGTGAAAGAAGAAATTGGACATCGTATGTACAACAAGAAATAAACTTGAGCAGTATCAGCTACTAAACAAAAAGATTGCTTTACTAAACCTAGAAATTATATATTGGTGAAATTTTTCTTCCTACAGAACCGTTAATCAAATACATGTACTTTCGCTAGGTTTAGCAACATGATAAGTAGTAGTAGTACTACTCTAGGTGGCAAATTAGTAGCGCCACAAAGAAAGGCCACCATCAACAGTGCGTACTACTGTGACACCTAAAGTATGTGTTGGCCACGCTTGCTTTACATAGTACTAGAAGATTTTTATTAAAAAAATGTACTACAAGATTTGTGAACATGAGATCGTAGAGAAGATGTACTGAGAGTGTGGATTAGAACTGTCGGACGAGGATGCAGCAGCACACAGCCGCACACTACCAGATAAGTTCTTCTCTCTCTAAAACACATGTATACATACACACATCTCCATCTTGTTTTAACTTCAACCTACGAAAAAAGGAACAAATATGAGGTATGAGTTTTTGTTAAGAAGAACTTACCAGCGTTTGGTGTTCAAACTTTTAAATGTTTGTTCTACCGGATATAGAGAATAGCAGCATGCCTCGACCAGATTGGCGACTTCCTCACGGGCGGCCTCTCATACACTGCAAGGGAAACACATACACACACGAGCTGACCAGAATACACAACACGACGGGCTAGATAAACAAACTGATAAGAATACATGTCTTCTCGATTATGAACTAATAAGAATACAGAACACACACAGCTAGCCATGAACTTCTTGAACTCCCCTAACATATGGTTTAGGTTTTTTAATGGTTTTTCGGTGTTCACGTTCTTTACGAAGTCCCTAACTTCTCGACTATGAACTTACTACATAGAAGGATCCTCAAATACATGTATAACTTGACAGGAGCTGACAGAAAATGTTGCAGCAAAATGGCATTTTTATTCAACATAATAATACAGCCATATCTTTGTAATACATCCATCATGATGGAATCAAATGCACAGTAAAATGGCAGCATTACGCATACTCGAGAACTAATAGATTATTCTTCAGTTACTTTGATCAACTTCAGTTTTCTTCAGAAATTGGATGAAAAATAGCATCGGCTATGCTATCAATTTTTTGCATCTCTAGCACAATTGTTGGGACTATTGTTCATCACACGATGAACCTCTTTTTTCTGTTTTTCTTGACTGTCATAGAATAAACTATTGAACTATTTTGCATAAGTATAGTTGAACTTTTGTGTTTTTCTGGTTACTGAAGTAGTATCAGAACAACTGCTGCATACATATATCAACTGACACCTTTTTGTCAATTAATTCTTGTAATATATTGTATTAGAACTACTACAGCAGTATCTATATAGTACCAAGCATGCTCATCACAGAAAGCATGGAATTCAGGAGATAGAAAGAACAAGAGCAAAAGTACAGTGGGTGTGTTCTTCACTGTTTGGTTTACAGGGGTGCCAATGATGAACTGAATCATTCTAGTTCCGTCTTCTCCCCTCAGGTCTGAATCAAGAGCAGCATCAGTTCAATTTAAAATAAATTGACAGTTTATGAATTTTGTGCTAAGCAAGCACACCCATCAGCACATGGAATTGATCACCATGGAGGGTGGCTGTCGAGATTTTGTTTGATCACCATGTTGCTAGATGGGTACACATAACTATTTTTGTTCTTATATTTCTCCATTAACACCTTCTATTTTCTGTTTAGTTGCCACGTATGCGGTGTCAGTATAGCCGATCATTTAAACGAACGTCATACAATACAACCACTAGAGGACTTGTCTTGAACATACCATGTAAAGCTCAAGAGATTTAAAGAGAAGCAAGAAGCAAGGAGCTTACTTTGGAAGCGATGTTCCAGTATTTTCCGGGTAGCTGCTCACCAGTACACTTGCCGCCTACCCGCTATCGCCGGGTACCCTGCACACACACACAACAGCCACCAATAATCATGCACACACACAACCAGACACACACCACATCATCTACACACCCAGGACCACATCTTCACCACACTTTGGACTGACAACATAGCAACACAGAAAACAATTTTGTAAGTGTCGTCACTATCATCCTCGCTGCATCACAGGGGAAACAAAATAAGCATCTTTGAAGCACTAGGGCGGATAACCATTGCACATGGAGCTCATGGGTACCTTCATCATAGGAAAAAGTAGACTTAACATCTCCATGTTCTGAAGATGAACAAATGAATCGCACAAAATTTGTCCAAAAATCACACTTTTCGCGAAACCAAAATTCTGAACTTGCCATACAACACCTTTTGAATTTGTCATGCGACACTCTTTGAACTTGCACAATTCGTTGGTGGCAGGAAGCAGCAACTAGAGCTGATGATAGTCCACGTACTGAACTGGGAACACCTAGCTAGTGTTTCAGAAAATAAAATAGACGTCCTGAGCACCCTGTTTCAGGGGATAAAATAGACGATCCTGAACACCTAGCTAGCTATTTTTTGTGCAAGCATGCTGGCCGCCAATGCCATTAGTGGTGGCCACTATGGCGCTATCACCGCAAGCATGCTGGACGCATCGCCAGCGAGCGTACACTAAAACTGAGAAGAGATTGAGACTTTACCAAAAGATTGTCATACTTTTTTGCAGAGATAACTATTGTTTTTTCTAACGAGAGAACTACTGTTTTTAGAAAAGGTGAACTATTTAAACGAAATAATTTCTAAGATGATTTTTAGCAATGGTTAACTACAGAATTTAGCAAAGTTGAACTACTAACAAGGTAACCTCAGAACCGCCGGCGCTGGTAGGAGGCGTTGCCGGAGGAAGCAGCTGTGTCGCGTTGACTTTTGGAGCGCATGAATGCTTAAGGAAAGCGGCGTCGGGGAGCACGAGAGCATCCTTTTGGTCGGCGGCGGCGCGCGGGGATCCACGGGAAGATGGGGACGGCTATTTTGGTGCGGATGGAACACACGAACTGATGAGGGGCGGCCAGTTGGTGGCGCCGGCAGCGGTGGCGTGCGAGCTCGGCTTGGTGGGAGGAGCGACGGCGCACGAGCTCGGATCCATGGAGGGGCGGCCACGCTCGTGGGGTAGTGGGGGCGGCGCGAGGGAGGAGGCAGGGTTCAGGATCGGAAAGAGCTATCACTTTGAGTACATGAGTTTGTATCCCTCTCTCGCATTAGCGTGAACCTAAACTAACTACTTCCTGTCGCTCGGAAACCAGAAACCGGTACACCTGGGCCTGACACTCCGGCCACTCATCGTATATATACTCCTGGCGTAGCACTTCTTTGCCATCTATGATCAATGCACCTGCATTGTCACATGAGTCGATGATATGCAACATATATAGTTGAGCAACAGAAAGAGACAGACTTGGCAAAAATAGAAACAACATATCATAAGCATAAATAACAAAGTTCATCGTACCCAAAATGCCCTAACTAGAGTGATTTTCGCTAGTCGAGGAGGAGGACGGTTTAATTACATCACAAATAAAGTTTCATCGTGCATAACTCAAAGTTTTGTCATACAGAAAGTATGGACTAAACGGACACATTGTCATATATCGACAATCACTCCACCATGTCGTGCCATCCATCCATGTCAGGGAGATAGTCCTCGAGCTTAGTGAAAGGCTTAATGTCGAGACGCTAAGAGGCTATCCATGTTCGGACGTCTTCCCGCGACATTTGTCCTTCTCCGTAGAACATCCCTATTTTTCCGACGACCTCCTTCATGATGATTTAGGCAAGTTCGCGCTGGATGTTATAGAACTCAGCTCGAAGTCGATGATCCTCGATATCTCCTATGTCCTTTGCCCATTGTAGAATATGGGCATCCCCAGATCTAGGAGACATGCGAAGGTTCTGGTGATCCCGTCTGTACTCCAGCATGTGGTGTAGGACACAGAATCCATCATTAAGAGAATCGTTCGGTTGCTGGATGCAGCAGAAGTTGGTCTTATGGCTGAAGGCGACCCTGCCGCCCCTTCTCTTGTTGTCCTTGACCTCTCCACCCCTTGCTTGGTAGTAAAACATAGCACTGCCGAGAACATCCTTGATGTGGGTGTAATCCTTTTTGTGAATGTTCTTCGACGAGTCCAAGTAAAGAGCGTGGGAGAATCGGGAGTAGAGGATGATGAGGACGGCGTGCCCGCCGCTGCGCAAAATAAGTACACCTCAAATTAATTAGCGTCCACCGTGCAAATGAATGATTGAAATCGAAGGAAGTATAGCAGTACGGATGACTTACACGGGATGATAAGGAACGAGAATCGCCTCCTTGTCCTTATGGGCGAGCATGAAACTGATGATGTAATCCCTCGCGTATTCACCGTGCTTTGCGCAGACTCCCAAGAAGCCCTCGTGCATGTAGTACGAGTCAGCGACACAGATCTGAGGTATCTGCTCAACCCCGATGATGTAGTTCATGTGCAAGGCATAAAGGCGGACAAACATAAAATCCAGCTTCTTCACGTGAAACATGTCGAATATGTAATCGAATCGAAGGAAGAACTTATCCGCGGGGAAGCAGTCGACGTACGACATTTGCCTCGGAACGTTAACCACGTAGAGTGGCTATCCTTGATCTTTCGAGGCGATGAGGCCTTTCTCTATCCGCAACACATCGTCATGAAGTCTCCTTAGATCGCCGAGTCTGGCCCGTAGTGCTGTTGCAGGTAGGATTGGTTGACCGGGGATATGCCATTTATCCGCATCGGGGATATCTATACGGTCCTGAAGCCGAGGCTGCTGAGGCGGCTGGATCAAAGAATCAGTTTTTTTCCTTTCCTCGCTCTCTTCCTAGACTTCTTCATCGACTCATAATACGTTGAGACAGCAATTCAGGCACCGACTCATGACGCTCAAACCCTGAGGAGGCGCTAGTATAGACATACTGTTCAGCGCCATCGTCATCGTCATCCTCATCCATGGCGACATCATCAGCGACTAATGGAGCCTCCTCCTTACCCCGTCCGCTATCACCCAACCCTACACCCGACGCTAATTGGGTAGGTGGGGTGTTGATGTTCATACCTTGCTGAGGCTGCGTGCTCGTGGGTATGCTCCCGGCCGCCTCCAGACAAAGCAGACTCTTTGGCCACTACAGGACACACCCATTGCAACAATCACCAAGCCGCCGTGGGGACTCCTCGTCATCCCCCACTAGTATTAGAGGAGGCAAATTCTCGTGGCCCGGTTTGACACTGGCCACCGAAACCTTGAAGACGTTCGGGGGGATCGGCCGGTTGTGGAACAATGGTTCCTTCGACTCAATTATCATCACCTTCCGCACGTCCACCTTCTGGTCGCCGATGGTGTACAATATGGTGCACGGGGTTTCGTTGTCCTGCAAAGAAAAGTCTGCGACGTGAGACATCCGAAAGGCAACGAAAACGGGAGATTATACATTTATTGAAGGGGGCTGGTGTGACAGATACCGTGAGGGCGTCAAGCTCAGCCAAAGACGGAGCACCGTCGAGCACGTCTGATGAGGAAGCCGGTGCGAGAGCAGGTGCAGGAGCCGGTGCGGTAGCAGGTGCTGGTGCAACGCTAGTCGAGCTGCTCCCCAAGAAGTCAGCAATGGGAAAGTCCTCTGTATTTTTTCTGGATTTTGCCTTGTCCAAGTGAAAAAGCCGGAACCAAGGAAGTAGACAAATCTGCAACCACCTATTTTGCGGCAGCTACCGCTATTGCGACTGTCTGAGATGATTTCTTCTCAACCGCAATCTCAACCTTCTTGTTGATGTTTTCTTCAGTTAACCTCCGTCTTTCCTTTCTCTCCTCTGTGGACTCACGGTAGTACTTCTTCCATGTGGCGCCGTCTCCGACACTGTGCACGCGTCCATATGACGGTTGAGTATCCACTGGTTGTCGTTTCAATATGTTCAACGCCCGGTTGAATCCAGTGTCCCACTTGGGCCTCGCCAATGCCTCAGACGGCGAGTCGCTTTCGGCCGCAATCCTATGGTGTTCCCTCTGCAAAACGCACAAGGATCATTTACAAATATGACTAACGTGCGTAGTAGAATTGATCAGAAACTAAAATTACCAGCAGTCTCATGAACTCCGTAACGCCAAGGGGTCTGGGATGCCCAGACTCGCGGCTTTCGCGTCATCCTTGGCCCATTTGGACCTCTTTCCGCCGTAACCACGACTTCTGAAGTGGTGGCTCACAATGTTCCTCTCTTGAAGCCCCTTCTTGTACTTAGACTTTTTTTTGGCAGCTTCGGCCTCCCAAGCCTCCTTGAATATTTGACTGCTCTTCCGTGTTTGTCGAATTATCCTTTACAATCTCGGAGTAGGGTTCCTTCTTGTCGATGATCTTTGCTTTCACTCAATTTTTCCAGGCGGCCAACGCGTCGCTAAACTTGGTCATGGCGTGTTTGTTTATCTTCTTCATTGCCGGGTCCTCATCTGGATCTTCATAATCCTTCTCATTCCGGCCCGGGAACAAGAATATCTGGTGAAACTTCTTTAGGAGGGAGCGCTTCATATTATCCATCTTCTGTAGTTTCTCATCGTTGATGATGGCAGTTGTCCGTACGATGCAGCCTATTTGATTGCCGTAGCACGAGCGCGCTTCCTCGGGCGCCTTTGGCTCAAAATTGCCATCGTCCACCTCCGTGACCACCAGTCTAGTAGTCCTGAGTTTGTTAGGAAGTCGTTGCCTCTTTGCTTTCGGTTCTACACTGGCTCCGCTCCCTGAGGCAGCGCCGGTCTCAGTCTCAGCGCGGTCTCGATGTCGGTCTGAGTCTCAGCGCCGGTCTCAGTCTCAGCACCGGTCTCAGTGTCGATCTCAGTCCCCGATGCCACCGGTGGGCCCAGCAACAACATCGGTTGATCGTCAGCAAGGCTAAAAAATTCGTCTGCCGCCTGGTAGACGTCGTCGCAATCACCAGAACCCTATCCTTCATCATTGCTAGCCATGTTTCCTATGATTAAATCTAGTCAATTAATTCTAGACCTAATAAAATGAATAATGACATAAAAAAGTCCTATTGTTTTGCAGGAACGTTCGACTCCTTCCTGGTGCGGCAAATCCTGGGAACTCGATATGTCCTAGTTTGTAGCACAAGTCATGCCGAAATTCACGGAAAATTTTGGCATGACCTTTGCTAAAAAGTGGACAAATCGAGAACCTGAAATTTGCCGGAACAGAAATGAATCAACATTCCGGCAAAACATAGGCCACTCAGCTTCATTCCCTGGAAACAACAAAGCCACTTGGGCACAACCGAACCACTTCAATGAAAAGATATAACATGAGCAAACACTATTGAGGAATTTGCATATAACATGGCCACTTCAATGAAAAGATATAATCAACAATAATGGAATATGCAAATGAACATCAATGACATATATCATATGAAAACAATCTTGTTTTTGGTTTACATAGCAACAATTAGTTTGACCAAGTTTTTGAAAAGAAAAACAATTCTGTTTTTTGTTTATAGCTAAATGCCATAGATATTGTTTTTTATTTATATCTAAATACTTTTGTTTTTTGTCTATAGCTAAAAGTCTAGGAACTCCATTTTCTCTAACCTTTCTGACCTCACCAAAATTTCCACAGCAAGACCTTAGTACCTACACCTAATTTCTTCAAAAATATTCAGGTCCATAATCCAAATAATTCATATTTCATTTGAATGAAATTTGGAACAAATTCAGGTCTGTAGTCCAATTTTTTTTATAGCTAAGTATTTTTTGTTTATAGCCTCTGTTAATTTAAATCTAAATGCTACTATTATTTATATACCCTCTATTAGTTTAAAGCTAAATGGAATTACTATTTAGGCATTTTCATAAAAATTGCCCTAGGTAATTTCCTAAAAAATTGCTAATCATTTTTCCTAAATGCTATAAAATGCCTACTGCCCTAAAAAAATCTAGGGTTCATATGAACATCAACACAGTATCAACATATATATGAATTTCCCTAGCAGATAGAGAGAGGAGGGTAGGGGACAGGGGAGGTAGAGCCTTACGGTCGGAGGCGAGGGCAGGCTCTGGCTCGGGCGGCGGCGGTGAGCTCGAGGGCGGCGACGCTGAACTCGCGGAAGGCGACGGTGAGGTCGACAACGGCCTCGGGCGGCGGCGGTGTGGTCGAAGGCGGTGGGCGGCGGCGGTGTGGTCGAAGGCGGCCTCGGGCGGTGGTGGTGTGGTCGAAGGCGGCCAGCAGTAGCGCGTCTTGCCGAAACGCGCTGTAGCTAACATAGCTATAGCGTTTTCCAGAGAAACGCGCTACAGCTATTCCTTTCTGTTTTATTTTTCTTTTTCTTTTGTTTTCTTTACATTTTCTTTTTTTTTCATTTATCCTTTTTCTATTTCTTTCATTTTCATTTACTTTTCTACTTATTTTTCTATTTATTTTCTTTTTCATAGCAGTAGCGCTCTACAGCATAAACGCGTTGCTACAAAGTTTTTAGCAGTACCGTGCTTCTAGGAGAACTGCTACTACTATTCCTAGCCTACCGGCATTAGTGAGGGAATTTTAGTAGTAGCGCTTTTCTGTGCAGAAGCGCTACTGCTAAAACAATGATTGTAGCATGATTTTGCAATAAGCACTACTACTAAGTAGCGCTA
The DNA here is from genome assembly GCF_018294505.1 of Triticum aestivum. Classification (NCBI taxonomy): domain Eukaryota; kingdom Viridiplantae; phylum Streptophyta; class Magnoliopsida; order Poales; family Poaceae; genus Triticum; species Triticum aestivum. The sequence continues at coordinate 655,154,652 of NC_057803.1, read as the reverse complement.
GCGCCGAGTTTTGACCAACGCTTCTGCTATACCTCTGTGTATAAGGTTTTCTGTAGTAGTGTCATCTACTTCCCCAACACTTTGCTGGATCAAGAGTTCGAGGGATGTCATCGAGTTGAACGTGTCCAGAACTTGGAGGTGTCGTACGTTCGGTGCTTGATCGGTCGGAACGAGAAGATGTTTGACTACATCAACCACGTTGTCAAACGCTTCCGTTTTCGGTCTACAAGGGTACATAGACATACTCTCCCCTCTCGTTGCTATGCATCTCCTGGATAGATCTTGCGTGAGCGTAGGATAATTTTTGAAATTGCATGATATGTTTACCAACAGGAACTAGGATTAGGGGACTCCTGAGGGGCCCACAAGCCAGGGGAGCCTCCCTGGGGCGCGCCCTGAGGCCTTGTGGCCTCCTCGGGACTCTTATGGCCATCTCCCCAAATCTTCTGGGTGTCTTCTGGTCCAAGAAAAATAATTGTAAAGTTTTATTCCGTTTGGACTCCGTTTGATATTCCTTTTCAATAAAAGTCAAAACCAAGGAAAAAACAAAAATTGACACTGGGATCTAGGTTAATAGCTTAGTCCCGAAAACAATATAAAATAGCTTATTAATTCATATAAAACATCCAACACAGATAATATAATAGCATGGAACAATCAAAAATTATAGATATGTTGGAGACGTATCAGCTACCACCATACAGGATCCTCACATAACCCTCACAATTTGCTGCCATTTCATGATATGGTGCCGCTTGTCTCACTGTGATTTTATCAGCAAGTGTGGATGGTGCTTTGCTCATAGATCCTTTTCGATCTTGACCTAACTACTAATTACAAGGTCAATAAGATGAGGACGCAAAAACAAGATTAGGGGCATACATTCAAAGATGGTAGATTAAAGCAAACCTGGTTCTTCAAGTGTAGAATGGAGAGATGCTTGGCAGTAAATTTTCCTGCTAATATGGGAGGAAAAAGATGGGAGTGTGTACACAAACATAAAACTTAGATCCAAAGTTGTGTTCTGCCCAGGAATATAAAAGGTATTGAAACCGTGTTCCATGCTTTGTACAACTAATACAACATGTTTTCACCAGCAAAGTATACCTAGCACATATTAATTCATTAATTACTTGTTGCTAAAAATAGTTTTGCTAGGATATATCAATTTGTTCACACAATTATCTAAACATACTCCCATATGTATACACAGTATAAAACCTGGATCCAATGTGGATATTATTAGGGGAAAGATTAATTACTACCATAGAATTGGTGTCAAAATTTATTACTTGCTCAAAAAGTTTTTTATGAATTTTGCTAAAATAGTTATGTATATCGTTATTTTTTTGCGTGAGAAACTTCCAACCTATTCATCTTCAATCATGACAGTAGAAAGAACAACAGAGATAAGAAAAATTACAACCAGGTCTGTGCACCACCTAGCGATGACTACAAGCACTAGAGCGACCCGCGCGTCGCCATCATCACCCCTCCCTCGCTGGAGCCGGGCAAAACTTGTTATAGTAGACAGGAAGGAAGTCGTGCAGAACCATAGGACCAGCGCACCGAAGAAGCAAGCACCACCGATGAATAAAGTCGTAGATCGAAAGGATCAATCCAATAAACAGCACAAAGACAAACGAAGACCGGATCCAAACAGATTCATCGAAGACCAACGCTGATCAAATCCTGTGAGATCTGACAGAGACACATGATACGTCTCCAACATATCTATAATTTTTGATTGTTCCATGCAATTTATATTATTAATATTGGATGTTTCATATACATTTACTAGCAACCTTATATCAATTTTTGGGACTAACCTATTAACTTAGTGCCCAATGCCTAGTGCCAGTTGCTATTTTTTGCTTGTTTTTTTACTTTGCAGAATATCAATACCAAAAGAAGTCCAAATGCCACAAAACTTTTTCAAGATTTTTTTTCTACCAAGAATAGACCTTGGAAGCTTCTGGAGGCCACGGGAAGACGCTCGGGGACCCACTAGGCACCAGGGCGCTTCAGGTGCCTCTAGCGTGCCCTGGTGGGTACTGGGGTCCATGGACACCGTCTTGACCTACCTACGCATCTATAAATACTCTAAAATCCCAAAAAACCTAGGGGAGCCGAGAAATACTTTTTTCGCCGCTGCAAGTTCCAGAACCATGAGATACAATCTAGAGGTCGTTTCCGGCACTCTACCGGAGGGGGCAACAATCATGGAGGGGTTGTTCATCATCCTTGTTGCCCCTCCGATGATGCGTGAGTAGTTTACCATAGACCAACGGGTCATAGTTAGTAGCTAGATGGCTCTTCTCTCTTTTTGATCTTCAATACAATGTTCTCGATGATGTTCTTGGAGATCTATTTGATGTAATGACTTTTTGCGGTGTGTTTGTTGGGATCTGATGAATTGTGAGTTTATAATTGGATCTAGTTGGAGATATATTTGAGTTTTCTCTAAATTCTTTTATGCATGATTGTTATAGCCCCGTATTTCTTTTCTGAAAAATTGGTTTCGTTTGGCCAACTAGATTGATTTTTCTTGCCATGGGAAGTGGTGCTTTGTGATGGGTTCGATCATGCGGTGCTCAATCTCACTGGGAGAAAGAGACATGGCATGCATTTATCGTTGCAATTAAGGGTGACAAGATAGGGTCTATTCTTATGTGATTTTTTCTTGTCTACATTATGTCATCTTGCCTAATGCATTACTCCATTTTTTCATGAACATAATACAGTAGATGCATGCTGGATAGCGTTCGATGTGTGAAGTAATAGTAGTAGATGCAGAATTGTTTCGGTCTACTAATCTTGGACGTGATGGCTATATACATGATTATCGCCTTGGATATCATCATAATTATCTGCTTTACTGTCAATTGCCCAACAGTAATTTTTTTACCTACGGTATGTTATTTTCTCGAGAGAAACCTCTAGTGAAAACTATGCTCCCCGGGCCTATCTTTTATCATATAAAACTCCTACAAATACCTTGCAACAATTTTCTTTTATTTATTTTATTCTGTATTTTAGTTAGATCTATTTACCGAATCCTATACAATTTAATCTATCTCAATACCGTTGAGGGATTAACAACCCCTCTACGCATTGGGTTGCAAGTATTTGTTATTCGTGTGCAGGTGTTGTTTACATAGTGTTGCTTGGTTCTCATACTAGATTGATAACCTTGGTTTCATAACTAAGGGAAATACTTATCTATACTATATTGCATCATCCCCTCCTCTTCGGGGAAATCCCAACGCAACTCACAAGTAGCAACACACCTCCACACGCCCTCTGATGACGCTAGACACACCATCCAGGCCCAACCGTGAGGGGGGGGGGTCGCCCCCCAAGTCCAGGGGCCCCCTCCGATCAGGACGCGGTTCAGATAATCTGCATGCAGTCACGATGCAGCCTACGATGACCACGTGATTATTACGTCATTATTTTTCGTTCCTTGCAATCACAGGGGCCTAGCAGCGAACAGAACCCGAGTTATTGGTTTTGGCTGGACACATGGTGAAATACCCACCTGCAGGTAGCGCACAATTGCCCTTTAATAAAAAAAGGGTAGCGGACAATGCCCTAGTCGATCTAAAAAGACGCCCTAGGCCCCTTTTTTCTTCATCGTGGATGCCCACCGCCGACGCCAAACTTCACTCTGCAATCCTGGCAGGGCAATCGCCATCGATGCCATGATGCACATGGATGTAGGAGGACCACGCCGGTTTATTTATCATGAGGCTTTGATAAGAATTGTTTTGCACATTTTTTATCGAATCTTATGAGTTTTGTATGGATTTTGAGATTACTCGCTTTCGTTGCTCCAGACGGGAAAAAATAGTCACCAGGAGCAGGATTTTCTTTTGGCATTCAAACTTAGGAACTATGATGTTACTGTTCGGTTAGGAAAAATAGGACCATGGGATGATGTCTACTGAAGCAGGATTAACCACTGAAGGTTCGTCGAAATCTTTATGAACTCATCTACCTATTGTATAAAATTGGCAATCAATTTAATCGGTTTGTAGTGATGCTGCAAAAGCTCTATCTCAAAGGCATTCGGGTGGTTCCTATGCTGTAGAAGATTTGAACTTATATATCTAGAATCAAATTTCACAGAAAATATTGCTTTTGGATCTGCAGATGATATCAAGTAATGTACGGAATTTTCTGTTAAAATGTTTTCTTTTTAGTTTAATAAACTTAACTCATTGTTTGTGTTAGCTCTAGGGCTTAGAAGATGGTTCTAATGCTTCATCAACTGACAAAAATTCTTATGAAGGACGACATGTATACACTACTAGGAAAACCCTTACCAGTAGCGCTGATTTTTTTGCTATTAGTAGCGCAGGTAGGCGTGTTACTGCTACAGCGCTACAGCTATTTTTTAGCAGTAGCACTTGTTTTGTCCCGCGCTACTGGTAAATGAGCGTTGCTGGTAATATTTTCGCCCACGCCACTGCTAAAGTTTATGTTTTTTTTCATATTTTGGCGTTGTACATTTTTAAACAGATATATCTTTTATACAATAACAACTCATCATGAACTAGTATGTTTAAATAGCATATTCATTACTACTAGTTATCACCACCAAACAATGTTCGTCAATGAGACATCATATATATAACAAGTTGGTCACTAGTCATAATCACAACTCCACATCCTCCTCATCAACTCTAGCTAACACGTTGTAGCACATAATAACACATTCTACCTAGGACCTACTCCTCTCATAAGACCTACTCAACCCTCTTGTAGGTAAAATATCATAAAACAACATAGGCATTGACTCTTCATTAAGGAAACTGGACTCTCCATAATGAAGAACAAAGATCATCCTGTCTCCAAGTCTTGGCCTACGCACAATGTTGCTTCCAAGTAGCTCTCCATGATGGCCGAAACATTTTTTCTAATCATTTATTATCATGGCTTCCTTGCTTTTAGAAATCCGGTATGGACAAGAGTGATGTGGATACTGCGGCTGACCTGGCCGTGGTGGCCGTAAGCTCATAACATCAACGCGACCGCTTGGAAACATCAGATGAGGCACATGATCCATCGGGATTTTCTATTCAAAAACATAGTAATAACTTTGTAGTTAGCAATGTAGTTTAGTTTTAGAAAAATTTATGCAAAAGATGCACGGATCTCATAATAGTAGAAAATCTTACCATGCTATCTCAATTGATGTTACCGTAGCACACCGCGTGCACTAGTCGCACATACTGACCATAATTTTGAGGAATTTGATAATAGCTATTGTAATTCTCAAGATCAGTAAAAAATGCGATAAGACCATCTTTCTCCTTATAAGTTAATTGTGCTTCATCATTGTAGTAGTAGGTTCTGTCTACCATCTTCCGTACATTTTTTTAAGAATGAAAATAAGCTGTCAATGGAAATAAGCCGTCAAAAATACTTTGAAATAAACAATATAAATTACTTAATAAATATGTTTGAGAAACTCACACAGCGGTAGAACTGGAAGCGTGTGAACAAGGACCCAAATGGTCATATTCTTTTCGTCGATATCAGGAGTCCCAAGATCGAAGGTGAGAAGCACACCCTCAGGAAAATCATACGCCTTGCAAAGGGCTTCCTAATTCGGGCAACCAAAATTGGATGAGTTCACAGAGTTGTATAGTTTTACAGCTAAATCATAACCATGATGGGTCCTTAGTTGAATTATCTTTGTCTCCATGCTTTCATGATCTTCAAAACCCATCTTCTCCAAGACATAGCGTCTTGCATGGCATGAGATAAGCTAGTCGAATTGTAAAAGACCAAAATTACACGTTGAAGAAGCAAAGAAGTCATGCAAAAATAACAAAAAACACTTGTCATCGTTGCGTACCGTATCAACATCGAAGGTCTCTTGGAGCTTGATGCTGAAGCGCCGACCTTCTACCAGGTGAGGCCTGTCGCACAGACCGTGCTCATCTTCGCAGTAATCGCACATAGAGAATTCCCTTTCGTCGTCAGACATTTCCTAATAGGTAATTAATAATCCATCATCGAATACATATATAGTAGTTTGTAGCAAAGATCATCATCGAACCTAGTTTTTAGCAAAGATCATCATATAATCCATCATCGAATACATATATAGTAGTTTGGAGCACAAACCACGCTCATCTTTTGCATTCAATAATCAAAATAACTAATAGGTAATTAATAATCCATCATCGAATACATATATAGTAGTTTGTAGAAAAGATCATCATATAATATCACTAATACATCTCGAATAATAGCTCCTCTAGGTTCAGTGGGCCGTGGTGGACAACCAAAGAGAAGGAACCATGACAGGATCATAGCTCCAGTGAGGTCCCCAAAGAATCCATCAGGTATTGGAGAACCTGTCGTTCGCCAATGAAACCAAGTAGCGGTGGATGTGCGCGTTCTCCTCCGTGACACGGTGCTGTACCACTTGCGCGGGGGACTCAAGCCTCTGCACCGATGCAGGCCCACGTGACCGCCACCAAAGAAGCTTCGGGTCGACGGCGGGCTGGCTCCTCACTGAGATGCGCTCACCAGAAGGTAGCACAACCCAGTACCAGCCCGACGGAGCCCAGTCCCGGACATGGCCCCTCCGCTCAAGCAGGAGTCCTCCGCCGAGTCGACGACGAGGATGCGGGATAGGCATCATCAACGTCGATAACAAAATGCTTAATTATGAAAACAAAATTAATAAACACTTAGCAAAATTCGGCATGACCTTTGCTAAAAGCAGGACATATTGAGCGCCTAAAATTAGCCAGAACGTAAACGAATCGACATTTCTGGCAAGACATAGGCCACTCGGAAAAATATGACATGTCCAAAATGTGACATGTTCAAATGACATGTCCACTACATATTTGCATATAACAGGAAAAATCGCTTTAACTAAAAAAATAACAACAATTGCTTTAACTAAAAAATACATAGAATTCTGTTAACTACACCTAAAACAACTAAAACACCTAAAATTCTGTTAACTACACCTGAAACAACTAAAACACCTAAAATTTTGTTAAATACACCTAAAACACCTAAATTTTATTAACTACACCTAATTAAAAACCTAGCTAAATTTCTGTCCTAACTTTAAAACCTAGCTAAATTTAAAAACCTAGGGTTCATACGAATTAACTAGGGTTCATACCTAATCTGTCCTAGCTAGGGTTCGATCATAACCTACATTATTCTAAAAACCTAAATTTTTTCAACTATATAGGATTCAAAATAACTACTCACTAATAACTATAACTAGGGAGGGAGCGAGGAGGAGGAAGGAGGGAGGAGGGCCGGCACGGGGAATAGCGGCCGACGGGGGAAGAGGGCCCGCACGAGGGAGGACGGCCGGATCGGGGGATTGAGGGATTCGATCTGTGAGTGTGAGCGTGTGAGTGTGAGTGAGTGAGAGGGGAGGGGCGCGCGGGCTGGCGCGGGGGAAGCAGTGGTGGACTTAGCGGCAGCGCGGGGGAGGAGGCCCAGCGCTATAGTTAATGCTGCAACAGTGGGCCGAGAGCGTGGCCCATCAACAACAGCGCTGGCCAGGATATCCTGCACTACTGCTAACCCTTACTTGCAGCGCTGGTGTTGTCAGGCGCTACTGCTATTTAGCAGTAGCGTGGGGTCTTTAGCCAACGCTACTGCTAAATGTCTACCTATAAGCATTTTCCTAGTAGTGATATGGAGATACTCGATGTGATGATGATGGCTGAGGTATGCTGCCTTACGTGTGAGTAATGTCCGACTGGAAGTAGCATGTGCATCTTTAAAATAGCTATATTTTGAGCAAAAAGTATGTGAGGTTTGTAAATGTCCCAAGAGAGGTTAAATGGTTTGATAACTTTATGCATTTGGAAAACATATGAATGACCTTGATATTGATACATTCATAAACAAATTTCCATTTAGGATTCTAAGAAGAAATTTTAAGGTAGAATATTAATTACTTGATTTTGAATAGATTTTAAGTGTTTAGTGCTAACATTTCACACCCACACACACACAGATATATATATATATATATATATATATATATATATATATATATATATATATATATATATATATATATATATATATATTGAGCATTATTTCGAGGTTAATATCAAGGGGCCCCAGTTTGTAGTCTCGCCCCGGGCCCCAGAAATCTCAGGACCGGCGCTGGCACAATCGAGATGGTGCTAGAACATGGGAGACATTATTCCTACGGAGAGACATCTTTGCGGCCACATAGCCCCAACCAAGATGTTGAACCAAACAAGATTTAGAACGAGGGTCCCTCCCTGTAGAGGGGGGCTGGGGTCCTCCACACCTCCATGCACTAGTAGAAAACAGGGCTTCCGTTCGGGCCAGATACACCCATTAGTCCCGGTTTAGTCATGAACCGGTACCCATGGGGGCATTGGTACCGGTTCGTCCGGCTAAAGGCATTAGTCCCGGTTCAAATGAGCCCTTTAGTCCCGGTTTGGGACACGAACCGGGACTAAAGGGTGCGATGCTCTTTAGTCCCGGTTCGTATCCCAAACTGGGACTAAAGATTAGACCTTTAGTCCCGGTTTGAGGCATGAACCGGGACTAAAGGGTGCAATGCCCTTTAGTCCCGGTTCGTGTCTGAAACCGGGACTAAAGGTCCCATTTTCAAACTGTCCCCCCCCTTGTGGATCGCCTTTTCAGCTTTCTAAAAAGCAAAACAAAATGATAAAAACTTCAAAAATAAAAATCCTTCAAGATGTAGTTACGTTACTACATCTATTAGTCAGGAAAAATAAAAAACTTAAATTTGGACCTGTTTTGCAAAAAAGTGTTATGAAAAATTTAAACGGCCATATCTTTTGCATACGATGTGGAAAAAAAACTCATAATTTATTAAAAAAATCAGCACGAAAATCCGCATCTGATTTTGACGGCCATAGGCCTATTTGCAAATTTTTAGAATCCTCAAATTTGAAAAGGAAAAAAATTTATGCTCAAATTTCAGTTTTTTTTAATTTCGGTTAAATCTGGTATAACTATGGTCAAACTACTTATTCAAGAAGTATTACTCGTACTAAATAATTATTCAAGAATATTAGTGTTACTAAATAATTATTTTAGTATTTTGAATTTTGGTCAAATCTGGTCAAACTGTGGTCAAACTATGGTCAAACTACTTATTCAAGAAATATTAGTGTTACTAAATAATTATTATTTTTAGAATAATAGTTTCAAACTCAAACAGTGAAACGTGTGACTTCATGCTCAAGCTAAACTCCTCAGGGTTAATAGGATTGACATCTTACTATTGTCAGGAAAACAACAAATGCAGACTTGTAAACGAGGTGGAATAGAACCCGAAAGTTAAGCGTGCTCAGGCTGGAGTAGTGTGAGGATGGGTGACCAGCCGGGAAGTTAGATGATTTTGGAATGATCAGGGGTGATTAGAGATTAGAGGAGCAGTGATGAGTGGTGGTGATTAGAGATTAAATTGTAAAATAATTCAGAAATTTGAAAATCAAGAAAAAAAATTCAAAAAAAAAGGTAGAGCTCCAGACAGCGGCCATGTGGAGGGCCTTTAGTTCCGGTTCGTAAAAGAACCGGGACTAAAGGGGGGGTGGCTTTAGTGCCGAGCCCTTAGTCCCGGTTCCAGAACCGGGACTAAAGGCCCTCACGAACCGGTTTGAATGGCCCTTTTTCTACTAGTGATGGCCCAAAGGCCATAGGAGATGGGACTGACCAGCTGCGGCGCCGATGGAGGAGGAGAAGAGCGTGGGATATTTTCTTGTGGAGGAGAAAAAATAAGGTAGAATATAGTTCTGTATATAGTTATTGGTCGTTACCACAGAAATGTGGCGTATATCAATTTTGTTTTTCACAAAACGTATTACACAAAGTTGGCCCAACCAAGCATGCAGACATATACATAGAACACTTCACTAACAACGGGTACTATCCGGACTAGGCAGCCAAAGCATACGTTGAAAACAGTGTAACTACAAACATATTAATTTATGGACCAAGAAAATTTTACCTAGTGTAAATTTAAAATAATAAATATAACTCTTAATCATTTTTACTAATAAACCAAAGGGTCTATTACAATATTAGGTACAGATAGCGAGTCCAATATGTGAGTGACCAAACATTTACATTGAAGCCCAATGTACTATGGAAGAAAAACACACGTCATAAGCCGAGTACCCAAAATAAAGCAAGTCATAAAAAGGATTCTCGACATATCGCGGGCTAAGGCAAGGACTGATAAAAAAACTCCCGGCTTACAGGTGTAGTGGTCTTATCGAGGGGAAAGAAATACTCGGCCTATTGGCGAGCCTCGCCCTTGTGGCTGCCACATGACCGTCCTCCAGGGGCCTGATGTCTCCGTGATAGTGGGCTATGTAAGCCAAGTACCCACTAACGGCCTGCTCGTCTTATATTTTCCTTTTTATTTTTCTAAAACACCCGCCCATTCGCATCCATGTAAGCCGAGTATGTAAAAATAAGTTGTTGGCTTCGCACCTGGAACATATAGCAGGTTATATGTCGTCGATGGTGCAGGAGGGTGGTTCGGATGGGTGGAAGAAGAAAGACACGGCATGATAGGACTGCCGCTAAAATAAAAAATCAGACAAGTTGCAAATAGACCAGTCCTTTGAGAATGGAATAGTACCATACCGGTGGCTGAGTAGTGCACAAACCGGCATATATGTGCACCGCGCATCCGTTCGGAACAGCCGGGTGCGGTGACGCGCGCTTCTAACTCCAGGTTCGGAGGGGTAAAGGGTTGGCACGGTATGTACGGCTTGCGTGTACGGCAGCGACGGGAACGCACGGCGCTGCGGGTTACGCTCCCAGCCCGAGAAATTTAGTCCCAACTAAGGCTCCGCTTGGAATGCGTGTAAAATTTTACACCTGTATTTATTTTACACATGTAAAATGTAAAATACCGGTCACAACTAATGTTCTGCTAGGAAACAAAACAACCAGTCCAGGTCTGTATTCTAAACCAGCCGGATACAAGCCAAAACGCTAATCCAAGCGGGCCCTAAGCAGTCCCGGCTGCTCTCTCATCTCTATCCCCATCCAGGCCCGAGTCCATGGGTGTTGTCATGGAATTGTCATGTCAGATGTCCTAGTGAAAGGACTTAGTCGTGGAGCCATCGCAAGTAGGAAGCTTGAAGGGGTTAATCAAGACAAGAGACATGAGAGGTTTTATACTAGTTCGGCCCCTTACGATGAAGCTAAAAGCCTACATCTAGTTGTGATTTTGGATTATGTATGTCTCGATAACTAGGAAGCAGAATCGCTTGACCTAGCTCTCGAGTCGTTGTTTCGTACCCAGAATCGCCGCCGGGTCGTCCCTTTATATACTGAGGTTGACGCCCAGCGGCTCTACAGAGTCCCGGTGGGCTTATAGATTGTGTCTGGCTTGGTCTCTTAATCTTTCTTGCCTTACAATACAACTTACATGATCAAGGAGGTTTAACACTACGGGCCTTAGGTCACCTCTGGGCCGTTGGGCCTTTACTAAGCCGCTGTCTTCAACATTGAGCTTCTGTCTTCAAGAATGCTTGTAAGTATAACCCGACTCCTTATGGCGGGTCATACTAGTAGTTATATCCCCAACATTAGGCCCCAGGCTGATTTGAACTAGTTCATGTTAGCCTTCAATACTTAAGAAAAAGTTTTCCGCCTCTTATTTAAGAAGATTCATGTAACCCGCCATGATGTCATCCTTCAAATTCATGGTAACCCGCCATGACGTCACCTGTCATAAATGTATGCTTTGTCCAACACATCTCAACGGATCTTTGTCTTAATGACCATCCGAAAATCGAGGCGCCTTTGTAGTTGGATAACTATGTTTTTCGTCATCCTCGTTTTTCGCGCCCACTTCACAGGTTTTTCCTTACAAATAGACCAGGCTAGGTCTCCTCTCATTCTCCGTTTCGCATCTTCTTCCTCTCGCCCCCATCTGCCAATGGAGCTCCGCCGCCGTCGCCACTGCGCCCTTCGTCCTCGTTGAGCTTGGCCGCTACATCAACCTGATCTTGACTAGAGAACGGCACCACTCCTCCTCCGCAGATCCTTCGCAGTAAGTTCTTCCCCTTTCCGCGCCATAGATCTGTATTAGGGCTAGCGCGTTCCTCTGTACGGGCATAGTTCATCCGAGCTCTTGCATTTTTCTTTCCATGGCTTCGTCAGATCCGAAAGACCTCATAAATCTGATGCGGTTCGTATTCCTCATCCATTTTGATTAACAGTAATCCTCTTTTGCTTGTAAGAAAACCTCATCACAGCACATGAACTTCTCTGCGCTCTGTTTCTAGGTCTAGTATTTTTTATTTTCGGAACCTTTGTTTTATCCGAAATAATTATTGCAAACTGTGAAACTTGTTTCTCCTATACTTAGGAAAAATCCATAACCTGTTAGACTTGCTAGTCATGGCGACTCTGACTGCCGGCTTAAGAAAGTGATAATATGAACTTCCCCTGTTAGTTGAAATAACACTGATGGCTTTAAAACACCTATGGCTGCTTACATAACTCAGATGGAAATATCCTTATACCATTAGGCCCCTTCATAAGTCGCCATAGTTCATTCCAGCAATATTTTTCCTGCCCGGCTTAAATTTGAACCGGCCTTATTTACCTTGCATTTAGGCTTTCAAATATAATGGCACCCAAGGCACCTACCACTTGCAATTGGGTGAAATCCATTGTCACTGACAACACTAGAGATGACTTTGTCAAAACCGGCTATCTGCCCAAGAAAGAAGTCATGCCTTACCGTGCTCCTCACCCGGACGAAGAAATCCCTCAGCCCAAAGACGGAGAGGTGGTTGTCTTCACCGATCATATGAACCGGGGTTTCACTCCTCCTGGTTCAATAAATTTCAGAGACGTGCTGAAGTTTTTCGACCTTCACCCACAAGACATCGAACCCAATTCCGTGTCTAATATCTGCAACTTTCAAGTATTCAGCGAGGTTTATGTTGGGAAGAACCCAACTTACTGCTTTTCAGAGAGTTGTTCTACTTGAACCGCCAGACAGAGTGTGCCAGCGGTCAGAGCTTGGAACTTGGTGGGATTTCCATTCAGCGCCGCAGGGATGAACTTTTCCCCTATGCCAACCCGGCAAGACATCCAAAAGATTGGAACATGACGTGGTTCTACTGCAAAGATACCTCCCCGGCTGACGAGAATCCTCTGCCCGGCTTTCGTGCCCTCCGTCTTGACACCAATCATCATTTGCCAGACAAAATTACTTCCACAAAACTCGGATCCCACTCTCCTACTATAGCCAAGATCAAAGCGCTGTTGGGGAACGGGTTGGCGGGCATTGACCTAGTTCGAGTCTGGCTCGCCTGGCGGGTTATCCCATCAAGCCGTCGCATCATCTTAATGTGTGAATACACTGGCGCCAAGAGTGACCCCCTGGGCCATAGCTCTGTCGACTTACCTGCTCACGTTGTTGATGATATGTCCAAAACTCTTCTCAACGAGACCCTGGCGGATTGTGGCAGAGTGGGTCTCGCTCCGTTCTGCAAAGACAACCCGGCTCCAAAGGTAGAAATCACCTTATATAAAAATGTTTACCTTATTTTCTTAATGTTTCACGCATATTCACAATATACTTAATCCTTGCAGGCGGGTGATAAATTTTGGAAAGTTAAATATGATCATGAAGCGGCTAAGAAAGCCAGGAAAGAAAAGAGAGCCGCCAGGAAAGAAACTGCCCAAAGGAAGGGCAAGAAAGCTATTGCTTCTGACTTGCTTCGACTGTCAGACTCTTCTGAGTTAGAGGTAGCCCTTGACTCCCTTGGCTTATTCTTTAATCATCTTATTGACACTGATCATCAGCAGGAGGACACTGGGAGAAGTCATAGCAAGGCTAACGAGGTAACTATCAAATCCTCCGACTCCGAGCCTTTGCCAAGACAGAAAATCTGCAGAGTGACCCGGAAAGTAAGATTTTCTCATCATCTAGCTCATCATGATCCTCAATTTCTTTTGAAGCGGCAAATTCATGAGAGCCGGAGGCAGACCCGGACCAGCAAGGACGTGGAGCTCTCCTCCGGCTTACCAAATACTCCAAGGAAACGCTGAAACGAGGTTACCTCTATTTCTCAATTCCTCTGACTCGGATTATCAGGATACTTCCCCTCCCTTTGGCGAGTCATTGCAATCCAATCTGCTGCCTTTCAAGACTGTACCAGGATATAATAAACCACTCACTTTTGTAGTTATTGTAATCTTCTTACTTCTGTATTAATCTTTTGATTTGAATGAAGTGGTCAAGCTAAACCCAGCAAGAGGGTTAGAAAGAACAAACCGGCTGATAAGAGAGTCGCCACTGATGAGCCAGCTCTTGAAACAACCATGCCAGAGTCAAGCACTCATGAACCGCCACCTGAAGCAGCACAAGATGTGTCACCTCCTACTGACCTGCCTACTAACCAAGGCGCTTCTGAGTCGGAACATCCCCAACCTCCGAGCCCAACCAGGACAGCTGATCCTTCCAATATGGATGTTGACATCACAGGAACCGACCATATTGACCCGGGGAGGCCAACCGTGCTGGCCAAATGCCCCGCTAAGGAAGAACTTCTGGACCAGCGCTGAGTCAAGATGCATGTCACCAATTATGCTCATATGAGTATTGGAGATGTCTTCTCTGGCTATATGAGCCAAGTGCACAACAGCCGGAACCTCGAGATTGACATGGTGAAGCAGATGCATCATAAATTCGAGGTATAACTCATTTTGTCTTGTCTCTCATCCTTCACTATGTTAGCCCCCAAGTCTTCTGCTTAAGATACTTATGATGTAGACTTAGAAACAAATTTGACAACATAACGAAAGAATAAACGTCCGGCTTACCATGTAGTCCCCAAGGGGCGGCTTAACCAATATGGTTGAGCCGACTCTTTATAGAGAGTGTTATAGGTCTTTAAACAACGATATGCATTAGCCCCCAAGTGCCGAGTGTTATTGTTTACAAAATGCTTGGGAATTACTCATGAATCACCATATAATGAACCGTCGTAGAAAAGAAAAAATTCTGCAAGACATTAGCCCCCAAGTGCCAATTATATTGCTAGCAAAATGATTGGGACTTTAATACCGCATAAACAACTTACTTGACTTTATACTTGCACAGGCTACCACGAGTCAACTCGATTCGGAGGTGACCAATTTGAAGAGCCGACTTGAATACCAAGAGGCAGAACTTGAGAAGGCCAACAGTAAGTTCGAGTTCAGTGTTTCTGAACTGGAGAAACTGAAGAAACACTTTGAAACTGAAAAGAAACCCTGGGCAGATGAGAAGACCGCATTGATAAGTCGAGCTGAAAAAGCAGAAGCGGCTCTTGAAGAAGTCACTGGAGAATTGTCCGTGTTAAAGCGCCATATTTCACAAATGGTAGCTTCCATCTTCGTTAAGTCGCCTTGCCGTTGTGTTTATATCGTAAGCCATGCAATAGAGTATGTACCAGAATTTAACTTTCCTGAATATGCTTTGTACAGGCCCCAGAAGCACAAATTTAAACCACAACATGCTGACGAAGCTGAAAGCCATGTATGCCTTGGTGGAACAATTGTACACCAGGTCACAACAGACCCTTGCTTTGGTGGCCTTATCCAATGAGATTCCAACCCTCCTACCACGGGTCTTGAGCAAGCTTTCAGTCCTCCCTCAACGGATCAATGAATTGAGACGGTCAGCTGCAAGAGCCGGAGCAATAAATGCTCTAAGCCGGGCTAAGGCCTGGCTACCTAAATTAGACCCGGAGGATATTGCCATTGGTTACTGATACGTCTCCAACGTATCTATAATTTTTGATTGCTCCATGCTACTTTATCTACTGTTTTAGGCAATAGTGGGCTTTATTTTCCACTTTTATATTATTTTTGGGACTAACCTATTAACCGGAGGCCCAGCCTAGATTTGCTGTTTTATTCCTATTTTAGTGTTTCAAGGAAAAGGAATATCAGACGGAGTCAAAACGGAACGAAATCAACTAGAGAAGTTAGTTTTGGAAGGAAAGCAACCTGATAGACTTGGACTACATGTCAGGGGTGTCTCGGGCTGCCCACGAGGGTGGGGGGCGCGCCCACCCCCTAGGGCGCACCCCCCTACCTCGTGAGCACCCCGGAGGTCCACCGACGTACCCCTTGCACCCATATATACCAACATACCCTACAACTTCCAGAACAGAAGATAGATTGGGAGTTCCGCCGCCGCAAGCCTCTGTAGCCACCAAAAACCTCTCGGGAGCCCTTCCCGGCACCCTGCCGGAGGGGGATCCCATCGCCGGTGGCCATCTTCATCACCCCGGCGCTATACATGACGATGAGGGAGTAGTTCACCCTCGGGGCTGAGCGTATGTACCAGTAGCTATGTGTTTGATCTCTCTCTCTCTCTCGTGTTCTCTCTCGTGTTCCCTCTATGGCACGATCTTGATGTATCCCGAGCATTGCTATTGTAGTTGGATCTTATTATGTTTCTCCTCCTCTACTCTCTTGTGATGAATTGAGTTTCCCCTTTGAAGTTATCTTATCGGATTGAGTCTTTTATGAGAACACTTGATGTATGTCTTGGTGATCAACTTGCGGGTTTCGTGACATTGGGAACCTATGCATAGGGGTTGGCACACATTCCTGACTCTCCAGTAGTAGCTTTGGGGCACTCTTTGAAGTACTTTTATGTTGGTTGGATGAATCTGAGATTGTGTGACGCATATCATATAATCATGCCCATGGATACTTGAGGTGACAATGGAGTATCTAGGTGACATTAGGGTTTTGGTTGATTTGTGTCTTAAGGTGTTATTCTAGTACGAACTCTTTTATATATTGATCCGAAAGAATAACTTTGAGGTGGTTTCGTACCTTACCATAATCTCTACATTTGTTCTCCGCTATTAGTGGCTTTGGAGTGACTCTTTGTTGCATGTTGAGGGATTGTTATATGATCTATCTATGTTATTATTGTTGAGAGAACTTGCACTAGTGAAAGTATGAACCCTAGGCCTTGTTTCCTATCATTGCAATGCCGTTTACGCTCACTGAGGGAGTTCCGGACTAGGGGGTGTCCGGATAGCCGAACTATCATCATCGGCCGACTCCAAGACTATGAAGATACAAGATTGAAGACTTCGTCCCGTGTCCGGATGGGACTTTCATTTGCGTGGAAGGCAAGCTTGGCGATACGGATATGTAGATCTCCTACCATCATAACCGACTCTGTGTAACCCTAGCCCTCTCCAGTGTCTATATAAACCGGATGGCTTTAGTCCATAGGACGAACAACAATCATACCATAGGCTAGCTTCTAGGGTTTAGCCTCCTTGATCTCGTGGTAGATCCACTCTTGTAACACACATCATCAATATTAATCAAGTGGGACGTAGGGTTTTACCTCCATCAAGAGGGCCCGAACCTGGGTAAAACATCGTGTCCCTTGTCTCATGTTACCATCCGCCTAGACGCACAGTTTGGGACCCCCTACCCGAGATCAGCCGGTTTTGACACCGACATTGGTGCTTTCATTGAGAGTTCCTCTGTGTCATCACCGATAGGCTCGATGGCTTCTTCGATCATCATCAACGACGCAGTCCAGGGTGAGGCCTTCCTCCCCAGACAGATCTTCGTATTTGGCGGCTTTTCACTGCGGGCCCATTCACTTGGCCATCTGGAGCAGATCGAAAGCTACGCCCCTGGCCGTCAGGTTAGATTTGGAAGTTTGAACTTCACGGCTGACATCCACGGGGACTTGATCCTCGATGGATTCGAGCCACAGCCGAGCATACCGCACTGTCACGGCGAGCATGATTTAGCTCTGCAACCGGAAAGTACCCTAGAGGCCGCACTCGAACCCGCTCCGATCTTCAATTCGGAGCCGGCTGTGCAGGTCGAGGACGGATGGCTAGACACCGCCTCAGGGGCTGCAACCTCTTCGGCGATAGAGCCGAACACTGACCTTGTCCCTCATGAAGCTCGTGACTCCGAGGTGCCGGACTCCTTGCTGGACTCCGAACCTCCCGCGCGCCCTCCGGTCGAATCTGATTGGGCGCCGATCATGGAGTTCACCGCAGCGGACATCTTTCAACACTCACCTTTCGGCGACATCTTGAGTTCGCTAAAGTATCTCTCATTATCAGGAGAGCCCTGGCCGGACTGCGGCCAGGACGGTTGGGATGCGGACAACAAAGAAATTCAAAGCCCACCCACCACCCACTTGGTAGCCACTGTTGACGATCTAACCAACATGCTAGACTACGACTCCGAAGACATCGACGGTATGGACGACGATGCCGGAGACGACCAAGAACCAGCACCCATCGGGCACCGGAAGCCACCCCAACGCACGACATATACATGGTGGATACACCAAAAGGAAGCGAAAACGAGGAAAAACGGGACGTGGCGAAGGACAGCTCCTCCAACAAACAACCAAAACGGCGACGCAAGCACCTCCCGAAGACCGGCGTAGATAAAAAAGGCACCCATACGGACCCGGCCCTAGAGCAGGGCGAAGCAGTGGATGACGAACATGCCAGAAAGCAACCCATCTCCGGCGAAGACGATCTCACATCACCAGAACATATGAACCTCCATAAAAGGCTCGTCGCCACTGCAAGAAGTTTGAAGAAGCAAAAGCGGAAGCTCAAAACAACGGAGGACGCACTCAGAATGAAATGGAGCAAAGTACTCAACACCACAGACAAATATGCCGCTAGTCACCAGACAAAGAGCTACCCGAAGCGCAAGCTGTTGCCCGAATTTGACGAGGAGTCCTTAGAGCCCCCGCAGTCAAAAAAGAAAGAAGCCGCCTGGCCGGATAGACGACCAGATGACAAGCCAAGAGCAGCAAGGGGCGCTGGACACAAGCCGGCACACGATCCTCGGAAAAAGGGTGACCCGGCCAGGTCCATCAATGGGCCAAAAAAGAATACTCCAGGAAACAACATAACCCGCCGAGCATTTGAAGACAATGGCACACCCAAGTACAGGGGCGCCGCACACCCACTATGTTTCACCGACGAGGTACTGGATCATGGATTTCCAGCGGGATTCAAACCCGTAAACATAGAGGCATATGACGGAACAACAGACCCTAGAGTCTGGATTGAGGATTATATCCTACACATACGTATGGCCAGAGGAGACGATCTCCATGGCATAAAATACCTACCCCTCAACCTCAAAGGGCCAGCTCGGCATTGGCTCAAAAGCCTCCTAGAAAATACCATTGGATTTTGGGAAGAGCTTGAGGATGCGTTTCGAGAAAATTTTCAGGGGACTTATGTCCGTGCTCCGGATGCAGACGATTTAAGTCATATAACTCAACAGCTCGGAGAGTCAGCACGCAAATTCTGGAACAGGTTCCTCACTAAAAAGAACCAAATAGTGGACTGTCCGCACGCTGAAGCCTTAGCAGCCTTTAAACACAACGTCCGAGACAAATGGCTCGCCAGACACCTCGGCCAAGAAAAACCAAGAACATTGGCCGCACTAACAAGCCTCATGACTCGCTTTTGCACGGGGGAATACAGCTGGCTGGCTAGATGCAGCACCAGCGACCCGAGTACATCCGAAGTCAGGGATGGAAATGGGAAATCACGACGCAGAAAAGATCAGCGCCGGACCAATGAAAATGGCCCAAATAGTACGGTGATCAACACCGGATTCAAAAGCTCTCGGCCGAATAACAAAACACTGCCCCTCAAGGACAACAGTGACGAGCTATCCAACCTAAACAAGATTCTGGACAGGCTATGTCAAATACATGGTACCTCCGGGAAGCCTGCAAACCATACCCACAGAGATTGTTGGGTATTCAAGCAGTCCGGCCGACTTAACGCCAAACACAAGGGGCTTGACACACCAAGCGAAAGTGACGAACCCCAAAAGCAGCACTCCGGAAAACAGAAGACTTTCCCACTAGAAGTCAAAACAGTGAACTCACTTCATGTGATAACACGAAAACACAGCGCAACACCTGCCATACCAGGACACCGTCCGCAGAATGGGGATAGACCCTACCAAAATTCTCCATAATAGCACTTCCTTCAAAGGAGTGACGCCAGGCCTTTAAGCCAATTATACGGGCTCTGTACCACTAGAGGTTGTGTTCGGTTCATCCGACAACCTCCGTCGTGAAAAGCTCACTCTCCATAGCGCCCCATTTTATAGTGGCCATCGAGCACTACTAGGACGCAAAGCTTTCGCCCACTTTAACGCAATACCACATTACACGTCTCTTATACTTACAATGCCCGGTCCATGTGGCATAATCTCATTAAAGAGTAACTCCGAGTGTTCCTCGACCATGGAGAGTGTGGGGCTGCCTTGACAGCCACTCCGACCTTGCAGGTCAAGGCCCCTAAACACAGGTCATTCCGACCCCGGACACGGTTAGGCGAGTCCGGCGTAAATAAACAAGGGGCTTCCCAGCTGCATACCCCCTTTATAAGTGGTCGCGCGTATAAATGATGAGAGCCAATAAAGCTCAACTTTCTTCATCTTCCAAATTATACTTTATTTTAATACAACTTTTGCACGATATTTATTAGAAACTAAGTCCTTCTCTTTTACAGATGAAGCACGTGCTACACCCGTCCAGGATACAGCACAACGGAGACACAGGCGCAGACGTGCAGCAAGGACCCGTTGCAAGGATTCTTTTCAGATTAAGACCCTACGTAAACCTTTCTTACTATCTCTTGTTGATACACATCCCCCAGTTTCCTACCATAGCCGAGGAGGAGGCTGGCGTTTTGGCATCGGCCGCGTCAGAAGTTCCCGCCTGTACCTGGACACTAGGGGCTTAGGGCATTGTTCTGCCCGGTATCATAAAGACCGAACACCTCAGGGAGTGTTCGGCGTCTCGAGTTAGGCCTTATATGCATCAGCTCCGAATCATGTCTTTGGTCAAATGTTGGGTTTGCCCGGCTCCTGTGTTTTGTTGCCTTACGTTCCGTATCATCGGCTAACGCGGCACTAGGAGAACTACTGCGATTGTGCCCCGGTTCGGCCAGGCGAGCACCTCAGTAGAGAAAGCCGAAAACTGACTGTCATGATATAGCGAGAGACTGGTCAACCACTCGATCGACCATTGGAATGTTTAGAATTCCTCCGCTTTGATGAAGGACCGCTTCCCGGTCAGGCACATACGCGCCCCGAGTTCGGAGAAGAGTGGTGCCGCTAGGGGCTATATAGTAGCCCCACATTCGAGCTCCTATGGCTAAGTGAAAGTGATAAAGCGTTATAGTCCGGTTGCCTAGTTTGCTACGCTATCACCTCCTTAAAAGGACCAAGACGTTGGATTAAGTGTGAAAAAACGCTTTTCTTTTTGCAAACACCCCTGCACCATGTGCGTGGGGGCTGAAGCCAAAGACTGCCATCTTTCAGATTATACATACACATACGACCGCACAGGAGATAGTTCAATACTTGAACGCACAAGTATAAAAAGCTATTGCATTATAAACATGATCTCACAAATTATACACGTCATTTGAACATGACATCTTTCGAGCACTGCGACTCTATTAAATGAGCGCCCTGCAGGACTTCCTCAAAATAGTGCTCGGCGGGTAATCGGCTCTTGTCCGAACCCCGGGATGCAACAGCGGTGGCATCCATGTCGGCCCAGTATGTCTTCACACGGGCGAGAGCCATCCGTGCACCTTCTATGCATGCCGACCGCTTCATCGCCTTGATATGCGGCACCGCCCCAAGGAATTGCTGCAACAAGCCAAAATAACTCTTCGGCTTGGGCCTTTCCAGCCACAGATGAGTGACCACATCCGTCATGGCAAGTCCGGACAATCTATTCAGCTCAGCCCGCTCAGCCAGCCGATCAGTCAACGGAAGTGGACGCTCCGGACTATGGAATTGAGACCAGTAAAGTTCTTCCATTTCGTGATCCTTCTGGCTTCGGAAGTGCACGACTAAGTCCGCCGCACTCGCTGCCAAATCCAGATAAGGATCCTCCGCACCACACAACTGGCCCAGCTGAGCATACTTCGGATCCGTGAACTTCCTATGCAGAAGAAAGGGCTTTCCAGCCGCAATGTCTCCGGCCTGACGCAGTTCCTCCTTCATAGCCCGCATCTCACTCCGGGCATCCTTGACTTCGGTGCCGGCCTTCTTAAGGCCCTCTTGCTCCACTCGGCGTTCTCCTTCAAGAACCTCACAACAGTCGGTAGCATCTTTTAATTTCAAGGCCATTCCGGCCAACTCTTCCCTGCTTCGGCAGTGAGCAGCCTTTTCGGCTTTTAGCTCTTCTGCTGCCTTCAAGGCAGCCGCATCACTTATCCTGGCTTGCTCCTTGGCCTGAGCAAGCTCTACTCGAAGGTCTTCCGCAGCAGTAGCACCATCTGCATCAAGCATACAAATTGTAAGGAGTGGGCGTCAGCTCCCTTACTAGGCGACCGCGGAGCAACCACATACCTTGTGACTCATCAAGTCGTGTATTGATCAGCGAGATGTCCGCATCCGCAACGTCGAGTTGCCTCTTAAGCTCAGCAACTCCATCAGTCCGGCTGGCCACCGAACGTCCCGCCACCTACGTAGGAAAGGCGACAATCTATAACTGAGATTATGATCCTTGGCACGCTGCCGTTTTCGACAGCATACCAAGTCTCAGGGGCTACTATCTATACAGGGCGCACTTCATGTGCAAAAACTGTCAAAAGGTATGTCATTTTTTGCGTACCTCAAATCCCGTCAGCAAACTTCCGACGGCCTTACACAACCCGCTTTCGGCAGACGAGATCCTCTCAATCACCATACTCATTAATGTGCGGTGATCTTCTGAGATAGACGCCCTCTTAAGCAAATCCTGCAGCTCCACCGGCCGTACTCCAATGGGTGCCGAACTCTCTGGCCCCGCCGAACTCGGGGAGACCCTCCGCGACGACACCTCAGGGTCGTCCGCCCCGCACGATGGGGCGTCAGATGGAGTCGTTTCGCTCTCCATCATGTCCGGACGAAGGTCTCCCGAAGATGAGTTGTGCTGAGACGGGCTGAGATCCGAACTACAAGATGAAAACTTCGGTTACCCTTAGAAATTAAGCAGGGGTGTCCACTATTACAAAACTCCCCCTTTTTTACTTACGGCTCGCTGGAGGGCTGATTCCTCCGAGGAGACAGTACGACCGAGGCTCTTCCCGGCACAGGACCTTCCGGTACAGATTTCTTTCCCCGCTTTGAGGCCTTGGCCTCCGGGTCTTCGGAAGCTGTCCTCTTCTCCGCCTGGAACGAGGGATTCTCGATTCCTCACTTACTGAAAGCCTCCTTGGTAGAGGTGGTAGTTCCCCTATGCCCCCTTCGCCCTCCTCCGAAGGTGCAACCTCCAACATTTTGATTAACACGGGATCCTGCGTGGTCTCAGGGAGGGGGGCCGGACACCGTATCAGTTTTGCTTGCGCTATCCACTCCTGTCCAAGGGATAGCTGGTTCAAAAGGCAAACCCACGATAAATAGATGGACAATGTGTCCGGACACAGGGCTAGTTACTTGAGTATCTGGGCGATTGCAGCTTAGGCCAGCATCCTCGGTCAAGTCCGGACGCATATCTTGCGATCTGAAGAACAGTTGTACATCTCCGCGGGTGTCAAACCCATGAAGTGTTAAAGAGCTCGTGGCCCCTCCGGATTAAATTCCCACAGGCGGAGGGGGCGACGTTTGCAGGGCAGTAGGCGCCGGATCAGCATAACCTGTACCACTACGACTAGATTGATCTCCCTTTCTTGGAGGCCTCGAATCCGGTCCTGCAACAGAGGTACGTCTTTGGACGGCCCCCAGTCATGCCCCCTGTTGACCCATGACGTCAGCTGTTGTGGAGGGCCCGAGCAGAAGACGGGCGGCGGCCTCTGCCTGCTGCCCCTGGGAACGGTGATATAGAACCACTCCTGTTGCCACAGGCCGAGCTCCTCCTGAAAAGAGCCCTCGGGCCATGGAGCATCGGCCCTCTTGCTTATAACCGCCCTGCCGCACTCTGCCTGACACCCCTCAATCATCTTCGGCTCCACGTTGAAGGTTTTGAGCCACAAGCCGAAGTGAGGGGTAGTGCAGAGGAAGGCTTCGCAGACGACAATGAATGATGAGATGTGGAGGATGGACTCCGGAGCCAAGTCATGGAATTCCAGCCCATAGTAAAACATGAGCCCCCTCACGAAGGGATCCGTCGGGAAGCCTAAACCCCGATGGAGGTGAGACACGAACACGACGCTCTCACCAAGCTCGGGAGTCGGAATCACCTGCCCTCAGGCAGGAAGCCTATGCAAAATCTCGTAGGTTAAGTACCTGGCGTCTCTCAACTTTAGCACGTCCTCTTCCATGACGGAGGAGGGCATCCACCGGCCTCGTAGGTCGGGGCTGGACATTGTCGAAGATCGAAGGTACCCGAATCTGGAGCCCTGGATGTTGGAACTCGGGGCGAGGGGCGGATTCGATAGAGGATTGAAGGAAAAGAACGGGCCTTGGTCTCATTATAAAGAGGAAGAATACCAAGAGCCGTCCCCGTGACCGTTTGGAACCCGCCTTCGATGGAGGGGGCGTGGCAACAGGCACGGTTGGGTTACCCACGTCCGTATTGATGGGAATCCCGGAATAAGGGGAACACGATCTTTGCTTCGACAAGACGTGCTAAGGAAACCGCTTCGCTAAACGCGCTGAGGTGGTGCAATAAAAACAATTCGAGTAAAGACTTGGTAGTGGTGTGATGTCACGCCACAAGACACGTCAGCAGATTGAACTGGTGTAATATTATTCTCTCTATGGAGGTACGTGGAATTTATTTTTGCAGAGCCGGACACTATCCTGGTCTTCACAATCTTCTATAAATTATTCGGAGGAAGAACCCGCCTTGCAATGCCGAAGACAACATGCGCGCCGGACTCATCATCATTGAAGCCTGGTTCAGGGGCTACTGAGGGAGTTCCGGATTAGGGGGTGTCCGGATAGCCTAACTATCATCATCGGCCGGACTCCAAGACTATGAAGATACAAGATTGAAGACTTTGTCCCATGTCCGGATGGGACTTTCCTTGGCGTGGAAGGCAAGCTTGCCGATACGGATATGTAGATCTCCTACCATCGTAACCGACTCTGTGTAACCCTAGCCCTCTACGGTGTCTATATAAACCGGATGGCTTTAGTCCATAGGACGAACAATAATCATACCATAGGCTAGCTTCTAGGGTTTAGCCTCCTTGATCTTTTGGTAGATCCACTATTGTAACACACATCATCAATATTAATCAAGTAGGACGTAGGGTTTTACCTCCATCAAGAGGGCCCTAACCTGGGTAAAACATCGTGTCCCTTGTCTCCTGTTACCATCCACCTAGACGCCCAGTTCGAGACCCCCTACCCGAGATCCGCCGGTTTTGACACCGACACTCACTTTTATCATTAGTTACCTTGCTGTTTTTATATTTTCAGGTTACAAAAACCTATATCTACCATCTATTTTGCACTTGTATCTTCATCTTTTCGCCGAACTAGTGCACCTATACAATTTGCCATTGTATTGGATGTGTTGGGGACACAAGAGACTCTTTGTTATTTGGTTGCAGGGTTGTTTGGGAGAGACCATCTTCATACTACGCCTCCTACGGATTGATAAACCTTAGGTCATCCACTTGAGGGTAATTTGCTACTGTCCTACAAACCTGTGCACTTGCAGGCCCAACAACGTCTACAAGAAGAAGGTTGTGTAGTAGATATCAAACTCTTTTCTGGCACCGTTGCCGGGGAGGCTAGGTAAAGAGTACTCACACCCTGCCGCCATCGGATCGGCGTAGACCTTCCCGAACGTACCGGAGCCGATCATCTCGCCCTTCCGCCATCAGATCGGCGGGATCTCTCCTACTCGTCCGCTCCCGTTGACAGGCATGGGCGTGAGTGGCAGCGGGCAGCGCGGCGGCGAGGGGCTCTTGGAAATGAGCCCGAGAAACCCCATCCCCCTTGCGGAGGCAGGAGATGATCCGGACGCCAATCCCGCCAAGAGTGCCAGCGGAGTGCTCCGCGGCGGCGCCTCTGGTGCGGAAGTTGATGAATCGCCGCACGGAGTTGAATAAATCGTGGAGCGTGAGCCTGCTGATGTGTGAGGGAGTAGATGGACCCTGCCGTCACCGACGCAGGTCGAGCCCGATGCGTCCCTCACCGCCGCCCGCTGACGACGCAGGTCGAGTGCGCTGCATCCCGCGCCGTTGCCGCCACTCAACACAGGAGAGGGACACTGGCGCTGGCGATGCAGTCCGAGCCTGCTACCTCCCGCGCCCCCGACGCTGCTCGAGGGAGGAGAGCAACCCCGGTGCCGCCGATGCAGGCCGTCCCCCGGTGGCGTCCTGTAGCGAGGAGGAGAGAGAGAGGCGGGATGGGAGCTCGGGAACCACAGAGGCGGGTGGAATGGATCCGAATCCGAGTATTGCAGGCGGGGCTGCCTGGATTTGGGGACGTGGAGCGGTAAAAGGATTGGTAGACCACGACGTCTGCCAGGCAGAACATTTGATCTGAATCGGTGATTTGGATCACAAACTATTGATGTAATGTGGGCAGTACGATATGCTTAAGTTGATTTAATCGGAGGGTTCTGATTGTTTTGTGTACAGTTTGTTGTGTGAGTTTAGGAGAGTTTATGTTTGCTCTTTTAATAGTAGTATAGATTCAATTATATAGTTGAATGCCAAAGAATTAGAGGTACATGCAGTATTTTAGGAAAAATGGATATTCATCGTCTATATTACGGGATTAAATTGTAAAACATAGCATGAATAGATGAACATGTGTGAATTATTTGAACCAGTCACTACAAGAAACTTCTACAATAACTTGAAGCCAATTTGAGTAGATCAAAGAAAAAAGGATGGGTTAGTTTCTCAAAAAGATGCCATGTGTTTTGGTCGTCCATGCAGACCCTATTTGTATGCTCTCTTGTGTGCACCCGCGGAGAGAATGCCATTCTTGACCACATTCCATTCGTTGCATCATCGTGGTTTAGGTTTGTCACGCTGCCATATCCTTCTCCAGAATAATCTATTCTAGTCCAGTAACGTTCACAACATCCATGAATGGCGAAACCTATCAGTTTCATTAGTGCATCCTAGCAGAAGGCCAAAAGTCGAGATCCTAACAAATTGGTGTCTTGTCACTGCTAGACCATTTGGATATTGTGCAAAAACAAGATTCTGTCAATGGCTGTAACAACACTGTAGAATGTGTGGCAACCAGTGGTAGAGCTTCATGTAGACCAACGGAGGCCATGCCCCCCCCTTAATTTTTGCATCCATAAAAGAATATACAATTTTTTAAGCCTAACAAGCGTTTAAACTAGAGATTAGCCCCTCCTTTGCTACTAATTCGCTCCCCATCAAGTAATGGCCCTCTTGGATTATGCTCAAACTGCGCCACTAGTGGCAGCACCACCTAGTTTCAGCAACAACAATGGCAGTCATGAATTTCTGTAAGAGAAATCTAATGGATTCGTTCTGTTAATAGAATAGGCAGCGCTCCTGTGGTTGTGCCCGCATTCTTGAGCAATTTTAACATGCTCCCTCTTACCCCATATTTTCACATGGGAGTTAAGAAGGTAATATTTATTCAAGTTCACTACCTAATGAAATCAACGACTTAGATTTATTTTATACTCTTACATCTCATGTGAAAAGGGGAGGTAAGAGGGAGCATGTTAAAAAAAACCTCCACAGTCATACAATAGCACATGGGGAAATTGAGATGTTAACTGATTTCTATCAACCGCACAAGTGGCCATGAGTTTTTTTACATGTATGCATGGTTATGATTAAAGAAAATACAAGGTAGTGTGAAAACAAATGCATAAAATCATTTTGACGCAAAGGCTGAAAATCTATCAGGTAACTAACAAACTAACAATCCAGTAGGAGACAGAAGCAAGTCTCCAATATATGCAGCCGCACAAACTAACAAACACTTGCACACAACGCGAAAAAGGGGTTGTCAATCCCTTAACGGTCATGAACAAGAGTGAGATCTAATAGAGATAGGTATAAAAGATAAATAAAAAGGCAAACTAAATCAAATATAAATAAATTGTAGCAAGGTATTTTTGGGTTTTTTGATTTATAGATCTGAAAATAGACCCCAGGGGCCATAGGTTTCACTAGAGGCTTCTCTCTTTAAAGAAAACATACGATGGGTAAACAAATTAATGTTGAGCAACTGATAGAAAAACACATAGTTATGACGATATCTAAGGCAATGATCATGAACATAGCCATCACCTCTGTGACAAGTAGACCAAAACGATTCTGCATCTACTACTATTATCCACACAGAGACCGACTCCTACATGCATCTAGAGTATTAAGTTTATAAGAACGGAGTAACGCTTTACGTAAGATGACGATATGTAGAGGGATAAACTCAAGCAATATGACATAAAACCCATCTTTTTATCCTTGATGGAAACAAGGCAATACATGCCTCGCTACCCCTTCTGTCACTGGGTGAGGACACCGCAAGATTGAACCCAAAACTAAGCACCTCTTCCATTGCAAGAAAAATAAATCTAGTTGGCCAAACCAAACCGATAATTTGAAGAGAAATACAAAGATATCTTAATCATGCATAAAAGAGTTCAGAGAAGACTCAAATAATATTCATAGATAACCTGATCATAACAATTCATCGAATCTCGACAAACACACCACAAAAGAAGATTACATCGGATAGAACTCCAAGAACATCAAGGAGAACATTGTATTGAAGATCAAAGAGTGAGAAGAAGCCATCTAGCTACTAGCTATGGACCCTTAGGTCTGCGGTAAACTACTCACGCTTCATCAGAAGGGCAGCAAGGTTGATATAGAGGCCCTCTATTATTGAATCCCCCTTCGGCAGAGTGCGAAAAAGACCCCAAGATGAGATCTTGCGATAACAGAAGCTTGCGGCTGTGGAAAAGTAATTTGGTGGATGCTTCTAATGTTTGGGGAATATTTGATAATTTATAAAGGTGGAACTGAAGGAAATATGCCCTAGAGGCAATAATAATTTGTTATTTTATATTTCCTTATATCATGATAAATGTTTATTATTCATGCTAGAATTGTATTAATTGGAAACTTGATACATGTGTTGATACATAGAAAAAACACCGTGTCCCTAGTAAGCCTCTACTAGACTAGCTCGTTAATCAAAGATGGTCAAGTTTCCTAACCATAGACATGTGTTGTCATTTGACGAACATGATCACATCATTAGGATAATGATGTGATGGACAAGACCCATCCATTAGCATTGCATATTGATCGTTCAGTTTTATTGCTATTGCTTTCTTCATGTCAAATACATATTCCTTCGACTATGAGATTATGCAACTCCCGGATACCGGAGGAATGCCTTGTGTGCTTTCAAACGTCACAACATAACTGGGTGATTATAATGATGCTCTACAGGTATCTCCGAAGGTGTTTGTTGGGTTGGCATAGAACGAGATTAGGATTTGTCACTCCGAGTATCGGAGAGGTATCTCTAGGCCCTCTTAGTAATACACATCATAAGAAGCCTTGCAAGAAAAGTGACTAATGAGTTAGCTGCAGGATGATGTATTACGGAACGAGTAAAGATACTTGCTGGTAAAGAGATTGAACTAGGTATGAAGATACGGATGATTGAATCTCGGGCAAGTAACATACCGATGGACAAAGGGAATAACGATGTTGTCATAACGGTTTGACCGATAAAGATCTTCATAGAATATGTAGGAGCAAATATGAGCATCCAGGTTCCGCTATTGGTTATTGACCGGAGAGTTGTCTCGGTCATGTCTACATAGTTCTCGAACCCGTAGGGTCCGCACGTTTTAACGTTCAATGACGATATTGTATTATATGAGTTATGTGATTTGCTGACCGGTTGTTGTTCGGAGTCCCGGATGAGATCACAGACATGACGAGGAGTCTCGAAATGGTTGAGAGGTAAATATTTATATATAGTACGGTAGTATTCAAACACCAGAAGTGTTTTGGAATGCACCGGGTACTTATCGGATCATCGGAAGGGGTTTCACGCACCCCCGAAAAAAGATATGGGTCCTATGGGCCAAGAGGTGAAACACACCAGCCACAAAGGGGCTGGTGCACCCCCCTCCCCATATGGGCTGGCCAAATTGCAGAAGGAAAGGGGAAGGAGGAAAGGAAAAAGGGAATAGGATTCCCCCTTTCCCCTCTTCCCTTCCTACTCCGAATAGGACTAGGAAAGGGGGGAGGCCGAATTGTGAGGACCCCAAGTTGGAATCCTCCTTCTTGGGGCCCACCCTTGGCTACCTCTCCTCCCCTCCAATATATATATATATATATATATATATATATATATATATATATATATATATATATATTCTGTTACCCTACTTGAACTGATGAATTCAAGCGGTTGAACTGATGAAATTCGAGCGGTTGAACTGATGATTTCTGTTGCTGTTAAAAATCGTCTTCTTTAGTTCAAATTTTTTTGCAATTTTTTTTGTCGAAACGGGGCGTGTAATATATCGTTGGAAAGCACTTGACATCCACATTACAATCTTATAATTTGTTTTTGCAAAAACATTATGATTTAAGAGCAGTTTTGAAAAAACTGATTTTTTCAAAACCAAAAACGCGAATTGTATTTTGGACTTAATTTTCAAATGGTTTGTTGGAATTGAGCAAATGAGATGGCGTTGGAAAACTTGTCAAAATCCTCATCTTCCAAATATGTATTATTTTTTCAAATTCTATATGATTTAAAAGTAATTCGAAAAACGGTGAAATTCTGGGTGAAATGTATTTTCACTGTTTTTTTCAAATGGTTTGTCGGATTGACGCAAATGATACGGCGTTAGAAAGCTATGGAAAATGCGCAACTTTTGTGTATAGAAAGTTTTTTCTAATTCCTTACGGTTTAAATACGAATTCAAATACGATTAAAATTGGTTTTGAAGCGGTTTTTTTAAAAAGTTAGTCGAAATGGGGCAAATAATATGGCGTTGAATAGCTATCGAAAATGCGAAACATAGTCATGTTGGACGATTTCTCTACTTCGCAACTGTTTAAGAGTAATCTTGAATACGGCATGACAGATCCTGCTGTTTTCTCGTCTGAAAAAGAGAGTAGTCGTACTGATATATGTGTACGTTTGTACTGAACTATTTTTTGTAGAGTAATTTTAAATGGTTCTGAAAAAAGGTACTTGTACTGATGCTTACATGGGTTTGTACTAAGCGTGTTTTCACTAACTAGACTTTGCTCTGTTTCTTGGGTAATATTTTTCTGATAAATTTTCAACGGTTTACTGTATCCTAGCCCTGAACTTGCATGGTTTATATTGTTGAACTGATTATTATTGTATCGTCGGCCATGTACTTGCATTGTTTACATTATCGAACTGAATGATATTTTTTTCAAAAAGAAAATGTTTTTATTCCTTCTTTTGAACTAAATATTTTTTTACATCGATGTTCTGGACTTCTCTTATTTTATGACTTGTACTTTTACCATTTAAATTGCATGGGGTTTCCTTTTGCTTGAACTTTTACAGTTTAATTTCTGTCATTTCTTTTATTCCCAACGGACCACCGTTTTTAACTTGTACTGATCAATATTTTTAATTAAATCAATTTTCCTTTGTAGAACGGACCATCATTTTTGTTTGTACGGATCAGTTGTAGAACTTGGACGTCAACGTCACAAAATTAATTTGTGAGCTTCTCATGTTTCTTTTTAAAGTTGTTTTTTCCTCGAACTTTATTGGCACCAAATTTTCTTTTCCGTGCCTCTCGAACTGATGCGATTTTTTTCGACGAGTACGTACCAAATTTCTCTGTATTGTTATGTTTTTAACACACACACATATTGAATTGTTCCCACATTTCATTATGAATTTATTATATATAAAAGTTGAACTATACGACACTTTTTAAATGAATCTAACAAGTATTTTCGCTTGCTAAACTTCCAAATGCTTTTCACGTGGGCATAACATCAAAGAGGCAAGGGAAAAAATAAAAACTGGAAGAAATCAGTTTTCAGCTATTTACTGTATAAGTATATCATCCAACGTGTACTCGGTGTTAACTTGCATAACATGACACGGAGAGCAATGGCAACTCAATACAACAGCAGAACACACAATATATCTTTTTCTACATACAATGCCATGATTTATTATACGTTATTGTTGGCAAGTACATGTCAAGCGAAACAATTTTTCAACAAAAATGCCTTCTTTTGAGTAGTGCATGTCAAAACAATGATATTTTATTTTGTTGATCCTTCGAATTTGGGCGAAGAGAACATAACAAGAGAAGTGAAACAATGCCACCACCTAGTACCTGCATTTTAGTACACTTCTATTTGAAATCGTAGCTTAAGGCAGTGAGGTTGCAAGTTCAAACACATGCCTAATTTGAACTCAAAAAAGAAACTGAACTCCAACTACAATAAGAATTGAACTGAATGAAATTTATAAATTGAACCGAAGTGGAAGAAGAAATTGGACATCGTATGTACAACAAGAAATAAACTTGAGCAGTATCAGCTACTAAACAAAAAGATTGCTTTACTAAACCTAAACATTATATATTGGTGAAATTTTTCTTCCTACAGAACCGTTAATCAAATGCATGTACTTTCGCTAGGTTTTAGCAACATGATAAGTAGTAGCAGTACTACTCTAGGTGGCAAATTAGTAGCGCCACAAAGAAAGGCCACCATCAACAGTGCGTACTACTGTGACACCTAAAGTATGTGTTGGCCACGCTTGCTTTACATAGTACTAGAAGATTTTTATTAAAAAAATGTACTACAAGATTTGTGAACATGATATCGTAGAGAAGTTGTACTGAGAGTGTGGATTAGAACTGCCGGACGAGGATGCAGTAGCACACAGCCGCACACTACCAGATAAGTTCTTCTCTCTCTAAAACACATGTATACATACACACATCTCCATCTTGTTTTAACTTCAACCTACGAAAAAAGGAACAAATATGAGGTATGAGTTTTTGTTAAGAAGAACTTACCAGCGTTTGGTGTTCGAACTTTTAAATGTTTGTTCTACCGGATATAGAGAATAGCAGCATGCCTCGACCAGATTGGCGACTTCCTCACGGGCGGCCTCTCATACACTGCAAGGGAAACACATACACACACCAACTGACCAGAATACACAGCACGACGGGCTAGATAAACAAACTGATAAGAATACATGTCTTCTCGATTATGAACTAATAAGAATACAGAACACACACAGCTAGCCATGAACTTATTGAACTCCCCTAACATATGGTTTAGGTTTTTTAATGGTTTTTTGGTGTTCACGTTCTTTATGAATTCCCTAACTTCTCGACTATGAACTTACTACATAGAAGGATCCTCAAATACATGTATAACTTGACAGGAGCTGATAGAAAATGTTGCAGCAAAATGGCATTTTTATTCAACATAATAATAAAGCCATATCTTTGTAATACATCCATCACGATGGAATCAAATGCACAGTAAAATGGCAGCATTACGCATACTCGAGAACTAACAGATTATTCTTCAGTTACATTGATCAACTTCAGTTTTCTTCAGAAATTGGATGAAAAATAGCATCGGCTATGCTATCAATTTTTTGCATCTCTAGCACAGTTGTTGGGACTATTGTTCATCACACGATGAACCTCTTTTTTCTGTTTTTCTTGACTGCCATAGAATAAACTATTGAACTATTTTTCATAAGTATAGTTGAACTTTTGTGTTTTTCTGGTTACTGAAGTAGTATCAGAACAACTGCTGCATTCTTGTAATATATTGTATTAGAACTACTACAACAATATCTATCTAGTACCAAGCATGCTCATCACAGAAAGCATGGAATTCAGGAGATAGAAAGAACAAGAGCAAAAGTACAGTGGGTGTGTTCTTCACTGTTTGGTTTACAGGGGTGCCAATGATGAACTGAATCATTCTAGTTCTGTCTTCTCCCCTCAGGTCTGAATCAAGAGCAGCATCAGTTCAATTTAAAATAAATTGATAGTTTATGAATTTTGTGCTAAGCAAGCATACCCATCAGCACATGGAATTGATCACCATGGAGGGTGGTTGTCGAGATTTTGTTTGATCACCATGTTGCTAGATGGGTACACATAACTGTTTTTGTTCTTATATTTCTCCATTAACACCTTTTATTTTCTGTTTAGTTCCCACGTATGCGGTGTCAGTATAGTCGATCATTTAAACGAACGTTATATAATACAACCACTAGAGGACTTGTCTTGAACATACCATGTAAAGCTCAAGCGATTTAAAGAGAAGCAAGAAGCAAGGAGCTTACTTTGGAAGCGATGTTCCAGTATTTTCCGGGTAGCTGCTCACCAGTACACTTGCCGCCTACCCGCTGTCGCTGGGTACCCTGCACACACACACAACAGCCACCAATAATCATGCACACACACACAACCAGACACACACCACATCATCTACACACCCAGGACTACAACTTCACCACACTTTGGACTGACAACATAGCAACACAGAAAACAATTTTTTAAGTGTCGTCACTATCATCCTCGCTGCATCACAGGGGAAACAAAATAAGCATCTTTGAAGCACTAGGGCGGATAACCATTGCACATGGAGCTCATGGGTACCTTCATCATAGGAAAAAGTAGAATTAACATCTCCAAGTTCTAAAGATGAACAAATGAATCGCACAAAATTTTGTCCAAAAATCACACTTTTCGCGAAACCAAAATTCTGAACTTGCCATACAACACCTTTTGAATTTGTCATGCGACACTCTTTGAACTTGCACAATTCATTGGTGGCAGGAAGCAGCAACTAGAGCTGATGATAGTCCACGTACTGAACTGGGAACACCTAGCTAGTGTTTCAGAAAATAAAATAGACGTCCTGAGCACCCTGTTTCAGGGGATAAAATAGACGATCCTAAACACCTAGCTAGCTATTTTTTGTGCAAGCATGCTGGCCGCCAATGACATTAGTGGTGGCCACTATGGCGCTATCACCGCAAGCATGCTGGACGCATCGCCAGCGAGCGTACACTAAAACTGAGAAGAGATTGAGACTTTACCAAAAGATTGTCATACTTTTTTGCAGAGATAACTATTGTTTTTTCTAACCAGAGAACTCCTGTTTTTAGAAAAGGTGAACTATTTAAACGAAATAATTTCTAAGATGATTTTTAGCAATGGTTAACTACAGAATTTAGCAAAGTTGAACTACTAACAAGGTAACCTCAGAACCGCTGGCGCTGGTAGGAGGTGTTGCCGGAGGAAGCAGTTGTGTCGCGTTGACTTTTGGAGTGCATGAATGCTTAAGGAAAGCGGCATCGGGGAGCACGAGAGCATCCTTTTGGTGAGCGGCGGCGCGCGGGGATCCACGGGAAGCTGGGGACGGCGATTTTGGTGCGGATGGAACACACGAACTGACGAGGGGCGGTCAATTGGTGGCGCCGGCAGCCGTGGCGTGCGAGCTCGGCTTGGTGGGAGGAGCGGCGGCGCGCGAGCTCGGATCCATGGAGGGGTGGCCACGCTCGTGGGGCAGTGGGGGCAGCGCGAGGGAGGAGGGAGGGTTCAGGATCAGAAAGAGCTATCACTTTGAGTACATGAGTTCGTATCCCTCTCTCGCATTAGCGTGAACCTAAACTAACTACTGCCTATCACTCGGAAACCAGAAACCGGTACACCTGGGCCTGACACTCCGGCCACTCATCGTATATATACTCCTGGCGTAGCACTTATTTGCCATCTATGATCTATGCACCTGCATCGTCACATGAGTCGATGATATGCAACATATATAGTTGAGCAACAGAAAGAGACAGACTTGGCAAAAATAGAAACAACATATCATAAGCATAAATAACAAAGTTCATCGTACCCAAAATGCCCTAACTAGAGTGATTTTCGCTAGTCGAGGAGGAGGACGGTTTAATTACATCACAAATAAAGTTTCACAGTGCATAACTCAAAGTTTTGTGATACAGAAAGTATGGACTAAACGGACACATTGTCATATATCGACAATCACTCCACCATGTCGTGCCATCCATCCATGTCAGGGAGATAGTCCTCGAGCTTAGTGAAAGGCTTAATGTCGAGACGCTAAGAGGCTATCCATGTTCGGACGTCTTCCCGCGACATCTGTCCTTCTCCGTAGAACATCCCTGTTTTTCCGACGACCTCCTTCATGATGATTTAGGCAAGTTCGCGCTGGATGTTATAGAACTCAGCTCGAAGTCGATGATCCTCGATATCTCCTATGTCCTTTGCCCATTGCAGAATATGGGCATCCCCGGATCTAGGAGACATGCGAAGGTTCTGGTGATCCCGTGTGTACTCCAGCATGTGGTGTAGGACATAGAATCCATCATTAAGAGAATCGTTCGGTTGCTGGATGCAGCAGAAGTTGGTCTTATGGCTGAAGGCGACCCTGCCGCCCCTTCTCTTGTTGTCCTTGACCTCTCCACCCATTGCTTGGTAGTAAAACATAGCACTGTCGAGAACATCCTTGATGTGGGTGTAATCCTTTTTGTGAATGTTCTTCGACGAGTCCAAGTAAAGAGCGTGGGAGAATCGGGAGTAGAGGATGATGAGGATGGCGTGCCCGCCGCTGCGCAAAATAAGTACACCTCAAATTAATTAGCGTCCACCGTGCAAATGAATGATTGAAATCGAAGGAAGGATAGCAGTACGGATGACTTACACGGGATGATAAGGAATGAGAATCGCCTCCTTGTCCTTATGGGCGAGCATGAAACTGATGATGTAATCCCTCGCGTATTCACCGTGCTTTGCGCAGACTCCCAAGAAGCCCTCGTGCATGTAGTATGGGTCAGCGACACAGATATGAGGTATCTGCTCAACCCCGCTGATGTAGTTCATGTGCAAGGCATAAAGGCGGACAAACGTAAAATCCAGCTTCTTCATGTGAAACATGTCGAATATGTAATCGAATTGAAGGAAGAACTTATCCGCGAGAAAGTAGTCGACGTACGACATTTGCCTCGGAACGTTAACCACGTAGAGTGGCTATCCTTGATCTTTTGAGGCGATGAGGCCTTTCTCTATCCGCAGCACATCGTCATGAAGTCTCCTTAGATCGCTGAGTCTGGCCCGTAGCGTTGTTGCAGGTAGGATTGGTTGACCGGGGATATGCCATTTATCCGCATCGGGGATATCTATACGGTCCTGAAGCCGAGGCTGCTGAGGCGGCTGGATCAAAGAATCAGTTTTCTTTCCTTTCCTCGCTCTCTTCCTAGACTTCTTTACTACCGGAAGGTCGTCCATAATACGTTGAGACGACAATTCAGGCACCGACTCATGACGCTCAAACCTTGAGGAGGCGCTAGTATAGACATACTGTTCAGCTCCATCGTCATTCTCATCCTCATCCATGGCGACATCATCAGCGACTAATGGAGCCTCCTCCTTACCCCGTCCGCTATCACCCAACCCGACACCCGACGCTAATTGGGTAGGTGGGGTGTTGATGTTCATACCTTGCTGAGGCTGCGTGCTCGTGGGTGTGCTCCCGGCCGCCTCCAGACAAAGCAGACTCTTTGGCCACTACAGGACACACCCATTGCAACAATCACCAAGCCGCCGCAGGGACTCATCGTCATCCCCCACTAGTATTAGAGGATGCAAATTCTCGTGGCCCGGTTTGACACTGGCCACCGAAACCTTGAAGACGTTTGGGGGGATCGGCCGGCTGTGGAACAATGGTTCCTTCGGCTCCATTATCATCACCTTCCGCACATCCACCTTCTGGTCGCCGATGGTGTACAATATGGTGCACGGGGTTACGTAGGCCTGCAAAGAAAAGTCTGTGACGTGAGACATCCGAAAGGCAACGAAAACGGGAGATTATACATTTATTGAAGGGGGCCGGTGTGACAAATACCGTGAGGGCGTCAAGCTCAGCCAAAGACGGAGCACCGTCGAGCACGTCCGATGCGGAAGCTGGTGCGAGAGCAGGTGCAGGAGCCGGTGCGGTAGCAGGTGCTGGTGCAACACTAGTCGAGCTGCTCCCCAAGAAGTCAGCAATGAGAATGTCCTCTGCATTTTTTCTGGATTTTGCCTTGTCCAAGTAAAAAGGCCGGAACCAAGGAAGTAGACAAATCTGCAACCACCTGTTTTGCGGCAGCTACCGCTGTTGCGACTGTCTGAGATGATTTCTTCTCAACCGCAATCTCAACCTTCTTGTCGATGTTTTCTTCAGTTAACCTCCGTCTTTCCTTTCTCTCCTCTGTGGTCTCACGTTAGTACTTCTTCCATGTGGCGCCGTCTCCGACACCGTGCACGCGTCCATATGATGGTTGAGTATCCACCGGTTGTCGTTTCAATATGTTCAACGCCCGGTTGAATCCAGTGTCCCACTTGGGCCTCGCCAATGCCTCAGACGGCGAGTCACTTTCGGCCGCAATCCTGTGCTGCTCCCTCTGCAAAACGCACAAGGATCGTTTACAAATATGACTAACGTGCGTAGTAGAATTGATCAGAAACTAAAATTACCAGCAGTCTCATGAACTCCGTAATGACCGGTTTTGTCTCGTAAACCTTCTTCACTGGGTCCCAACGGTGTCGGGCCCTGAGGACGTCACGCTCCTCCGGGACGATGAACTCCGCCAAGGGGTCTGGGATGCCCAGACTCGCGGCTTCCGCGTCCTCCTTGGCCCATTTGGACCTCTTTCCACCGTAACCACGACTTCCGAAGTGGTGGCTCACAATGTTCCTCTCTTGAAGCCCCTTCATGTACTTAGACTTTTTTTGGCAGCTTTGGCCTCCCAAGCCTCCTTGAATATTTGACTGCTCTTCCGTGTTTGTCGAATTATCCTTTACAATCTCGGAGTAGGGTTCCTTCTTGTCGATGATCTTTGCTTTCACTCAATTTTTCCAGGCGGCCAACGCGTCGCTAAAGTTGGTCATGGCGTGTTTGTTTATCTTCTTCATTGCCGGGTCCTCATCTGGATCTTCATAATCCTTCTCATTCCGGCCCGGGAACAAGAATATCTGGTGAAACTTCTTTAGGAGCGAGCGCCTCATATTATCCATCTTCTGTAGTTTCTCATCGTTGATGATGGCGGTTGTCCGTACGATGCAGCCTATTTGATTGCCGTAGCACGAGCGCGCTTCCTCGGGCGCCTTTGGCTCAAAATTGCCATCGTCCACCTCCGTGACCACCAGTCTAGTAGTCCTGAGTTTGTTAGGAAGTCGTTGCCTCTTTGCTTTTGGTTCTACACTGGCTCCGCTCCCCGAGGCAGCGCCGGTCTCAGTCTCAGCACGGTCTCGATGTCAGTCTGAGTCTCAGCACCAGTCTACGTGTCGATCTCAGTCCCCGATGCCACCGGTGGGCCCAGCAACAACATTGGTTGATCGTCAGCAAGGCTAAAAATTCGTCTGCCGCCCGGTAGACGTCGTCGCAATCACCAGAACCCCATCCTTCATCGTTGCTAGCCATGTTTCCTATGATTAAATCTAGTCAATTAATTCTAGACCTAATAAAATGAATAATGACATAAAAAAGTCCTATTGTTTTGCAGGAACGTTTGACTCCTTCCTGGTGCGGCAAATCCTGGGAACTCGATATGTCCTAGTTTGTAGCACAAGTCATGCCGAAATTCACGGAAAATTTCGGGATGACCTTTGCTAAAAAGTGGACAAATCGAGAACCTGAAATTTGCCGGAACAGAAATGAATCAACATTCCGGCAAAACATAGGTCACTCAGCTTCATTCCCTGGAAACAACAAAGCCACTTGGGCACAATCGAACCACTTCAATGAAAAGATATAACATGAGCAAACACTATTGAGGAATTTGCATATAACATGGCCACTTCAATGAAAAGATATAATCAACAATAATGGAATATGCAAATGAACATCAATGACATATATCATATAAAAACAATCTTGTTTTTTGTTTACATAACAACAATTAGTTTGACCAAGTTTTTGAAAAGAAAAACAATTCTGTTTTTTGTTTATAGCTAAATGCCGTAGATATTGTTTTTTATTTATATCTAAATACTTTTGTTTTTTGTCTAAAGCTAAAAGTCTAGGAACTCCATTTTCTCTAACCTTTCTGACCTCACCAAAATTTCCACAGCAAGACCTTAGTACCTACACCCAATTTCTTCAAAAATATTCAGGTCCATAGTCCAAATAATTCATATTTCATTTGAATGAAATTTGGAACAAATTCAGGTCTGTAGTCCAATTTTTTTTATAGCTAAGTATTTTTTGTTTATAGCCTCTGTTAATTTAAATCTAAATGCTACTATTATTTATATACCCTCTATTAGTTTAAAGCTAAATGGAATTACTATTTAGGCATTTTCATAAAAATTGCCCTAGGTAATTTCCTAAAAAATTGCTAATCATTTTTCCTAAATGCTATAAAATGCCTACTGCCCTAAAAAAATCTAGGGTTCATATGAACATCAACACAGTATCAACATATATATGAATTTCCCTAGCAGATAGAGAGAGGAGGGTAGGGGACAGGGGAGGCAGAGCCTTACGGTCGGCGGCGAGGGCAGGCTCTGGCTCGGGCGGCGGCGGTGAGGTCGAGGGCAGCGGCGGTGAGCTCGAGGAAGGCGACGGTGAGGTCGACGACGGCCTCGGGCGGCGGCGGTGTGGTGGAAGGCGGCGGGCGGCGGCGGTGTGGTCGAAGGCGGCCTCGGGCGGTGGCGGTGTGGTCGAAGGCGGCCAGCAGTAGCGCGTTTTGCCGAAACGTGCTGTAGCTAACATAGCTATAGCGTTTTCCAGAGAAACGCGCTACAGCTATTCCTTTCTTTTTTATTTTTCTTTTTCTTTTGTTTTCTTTACATTTTCTTTTTTTCATTTATCCTTTTTCTATTTCTTTCATTTTCATTTACTTTTCTTCTTATTTTTCTATTTATTTTCTTTTTCATAGCAGTAGCGCTCTATAGCATAAATGCGCTGCTACAAAGTTTTTAGCAGTAGCGTGCTTCTAGGAGAACCGCTACTACTATTGCTAGCCTACCGGCATTAGTGAGGGAATTTTAGTAGTAGCGCTTTTCTATGCAGAAGCGCTACTGCTAAAACAATGATTGTAGCATGATTTTGCAACAAGCACTACTACTAAGTAGCGCTAGCGCCGAGTTTTGACCAACGCTTCTGCTATACCTCTGTGTATAAGGTTTTCCGTAGTAGTGTCATCTACTTCCCCAACACTTTGCTGGATCAAGAGTTCGAGGATTGTCATCGAGTTGAACGTGTCCAGAACTTGGAGGTGTCGTACGTTCGGTGCTTGATCGGTCGGAACGAGAAGAAGTTTGACTACATCAACCACGTTGTCAAATGCTTCCGTTTTCGGTCTACAAGGGTACGTAGACATACTCTCCCCTCTCGTTGCTATGCATCTCCTGGATAGATCTTGCGTGAGCGTAGGATAATTTTTGAAATTGCATGATATGTTTCCCAACAGGAACTAGGATTAGGGGACTCTTGAGGGGCCCACAAGCCAGGGGAGCCTCCCTGGGGCGCGCCCTGAGGCCTTGTGGCCTCCTCGGGACTCTTATGGCCATCTCCCCAAATCTTCTGGGTGTCTTCTGGTCCAGGAAAAATCATCGTAAAGTTTTTTTCTGTTTGGACTCCGTTTGATATTCCTTTTCAATAAAAGTCAAAACGAAGGAAAAAAAATTGACACTGGGATCTAGGTTAATAGCTTAGTCCCGAAAACAATATAAAATAGCATATTAATTCATATAGAACATCCAACACAGATAATATAATAGCATGGAACAATAAAAAATTATAGATATGTTGGATACGTATCAGCTACCACCATACATGATCCTCACATAACCCTCACAATTTGCTGCTATTTCATGATATGGTGCCGCTTGTCTCACTGTGATTTTATCAGCAAGTGTGGATGGTGCTTTGCTCATAGATCCTTTTCGATCTTGACCTAACTACTAATTACAAGGTCAATAAGATGAGGACGCAAAAACAAGATTAGGGGCATACATTCAAAGATGGTAGATTAAAGCAGACCTGGTTCTTCAAGTGTAGAATGGCGAGATGCTTGGCAGTAAATTTTCCTGCTAATATGGGAGGAAAAAGATGGGAGTGTGTACACAAACATAAAACTTAGATCCAAAGTTGTGTTCTGCCCAGGAATATAAAAGGTATTGAAACCGTGTTCCATGCTTTGTACAACTAATACAACATGTTTTCACCAGCAAAGTATACCTAGCACATATTAATTCATTAATTACTTGTTGCTAAAAATAGTTTTGCTAGGATATATCAATTTGTTCACACAATTATCTAAACATACTCCCATATGTATACACAGTATAAAACCTGGATCCAATGTGGATATTATTAGGGGAAAGATTAATTACTACCATAGAATTATTGTCAAAATTTATTACTTGCTCAAAAAGTTTTTTTATGAATTTTGCTAAAATAGTTATGTATATCGTTATTTTTTTGCGTGAGAAACTTCCAACCTATTCATCTTCAATCATGACAGTAGAAAGAACAACAGAGATAAGAAAAATTACAACCAGGTCTGTGCACCACCTAGCGATGACTACAAGCACTAGAGCGACCCGCGCGTTGCCATCATCACCCCTCCCTCGCTGGAGCCGGGCAAAACTTGTTATAGTAGACAGGAAGGAAGTCGTGCAGAACCATAGGACCAGCGCACCGAAGCAGCAAGCACCACCGATGAAGATAGTCGTAGATCGAAAGGATCAATCCAATAAACAGCACAAAGACAAACGAAGACCGGATCCAAACAGATTCATCGAAGACCAACGCTGATCAAATCCTGTGAGATCTGACAGAGACACATGATACGTCTCCAACATATCTATAATTTTTGATTGTTCCATGCAATTTATATTATTAATATTGGATGTTTCATATACATTTACTAGCAACTTTATATCAATTTTTGGGACTAACCTATTAACTTAGTGCCCAATGCCTAGTGCCAGTTGCTATTTTTTGCTTGTTTTTTTTACTTTGCAGAATATCAATACCAAAAGAAGTCCAAATGCCACGAAACTTTTTGAAGATTTTTTTCTACCAAGAATAGACCTTGGAAGCTTCTGGAGGCCACGGGAAGACGCTCGGGGACCCACTAGGCACCAGGGCGCTTCAGGTGCCTCTAGCGCGCCCTGGTGGGTATTGGGGCCCATGGACACCGTCTTGACCTACCTACGCATCTATAAATACTCTAAAATCCCAAAAAACCTAGGGGAGCCGAGAAATACTTTTTTCGCCGCTGCAAGTTCCAGAACCATGAGATACAATCTAGAGGTCGTTTCCGGCACTCTACCGGAGGGGGCAACAATCATGGAGGGGTTGTTCATCATCCTTGTTGCCCCTCCGATGATGCGTGAGTAGTTTACCATAGACCTACGGGTCATAGTTAGTAGCTAGATGGCTTCTTCTCTCTTTTTGATCTTCAATACAATGTTCTCGATGATGTTCTTGGAGATCTATTTGATGTAATGACTTTTTGCGGTGTGTTTGTTGGGATCTGATGAATTGTGAGTTTATAATCGGATCTAGTTGGAGATATATTTGAGTTTTCTCTAAATTCTTTTATGCATGATTGTTATAGCCCCATATTTCTTTTCTGAAAAATTGGTTTCGTTTGGCCAACTAGATTGATTTTTCTTGCCATGGGAAGTGGTGCTTTGTGATGGGTTCGATCTTGCGATGCTCAATCTCATTGGCAGAAAGAGACATGGCATGCATGTATCGTTGCAATTAAGGGTGACAAGATAGGGTCTATTCTTATGTGATTTTTTCTTGTCTACATTATGTCATCTTGCCTAATGCATTACTCCATTTTTTCATGAACATAATACAGTAGATGCATGCTGGATAGCGTTTGATGTGTGAAGTAATAGTAGTAGATGCAGAATTGTTTCGGTCTACTAATCTTGGACGTGATGGCTATATACATGATCATCGCCTTGGATATCATCATAATTATCTGCTTTACTGTCAATTGCCCAACAGTAATTTTTTTACCTACGGTATGTTATTTTCTCGAGAGAAACCTCTAGTGAAAATATGCTCCCCGGGCCTATCTTTTATCATATAAAACTCCTACAAATACCTTGCAACAATTTTCTTTTATTTATTTTATTCTGTATTTTAGTTAGATCTATTTACCGAATCCTATACAATTTAATCTATCTCAATACCGTTGAGGGATTAACAACCCCTCTACGCATTGGGTTGCAGGTATTTGTTATTCGTGTGCTGGTGTTGTTTACATAGTGTTGCTTGGTTCTCATACTAGATTGATAACCTTGGTTTCATAACTAAGGGAAATACTTATCTGTACTATATTGCATCATCCCCTCCTCTTTGGGGAAATCCCAACGCAACTCACAAGTAGCAACACACCTCCACACGCCCTCTGATGACGCTAGACACACCATCCAGGCCCAACCGTGAGGGGGGGGGGGTCGCCCCCCAAGTCCAGGGGCCCCCACGATCAGGACGCGGTTCAGATAA
This sequence comes from Triticum aestivum, assembly GCF_018294505.1. Lineage (NCBI taxonomy): Eukaryota > Viridiplantae > Streptophyta > Magnoliopsida > Poales > Poaceae > Triticum > Triticum aestivum. Next base: position 655,110,106 of record NC_057803.1, on the reverse strand, counting down.
TCTGCATGCAGTCACGATGTAGCCTACGATGACCACGTGATTATTACGTCATTATTTTTCATTCCTTGCAATCACAGGGGCCTAGCAGCGAACAGAACCCGAGTTATTGGTTTTGGCTGGACACATGGTGAAATACCCACCTGCAGGTAGCGCACAATTGCCCTTCAATCAAAAAAAGGGTAGCGGACAATGCCCTAGTCGATCTAAAAAGACGCCCTGGGCCCCTTTTTTCTTCATCGTGGATGCCCACCGCCGACGCCAAACTTCACTCTGCAATCCTGGCAGGGCAATCGCCGTCGATGCCATGATGCACATGGATGTAGGAGGACCACGCCGGTTTATTTATCATGAGGCTTTGATAAGAATTGTTTTGCACATTTTTTATCGAATCTTATGAGTTTTGTATGGATTTTGAGATTACTCGCTTTCGTTGCTCCAGACGGGAAAAAATAGTCACCAGGAGCAGGATTTTCTTTTGGCATTCAAACTTAGGAACTATGATATTACTGTTCGGTTAGGAAAAATAGGACCATGGGATGATGTCTACTGAAGCAGGATTAACCACTGAAGGTTCGTCGAAATCTTTATGAACTCATCTACCTATTGAATAAAATCGGCGATCAATTTTATCGGTTTGTAGTGATGCTGCAAAAGCTCTATCTCAAAGGCATTCGGGTGGTTCCTATGCTGTAAAAGATTTGAACTTATATATCTAGAATCAAATTTCACAGAAAATATTGCTTTTGGATCTGCAGATGATATCAAGTAATGTACGGAATCTTTTGTTAAAATGTTTTCTTTTTAGTTTAATAAACTTAACTCATTGTTTGTGTTAGCTCTAGGGCTTAGAAGATGGTTCTAATGCTTCATCAACTGACAAAAGTTCTTATGAAGGACGACATGTATACACTACTAGGAAAACCCTTACCAGTAGCGCTGATTTTTTTGCTATTAGTAGCGCAGGTAGGCGCGTTACTGCTATAGTGCTACAGCTATTTTCTAGCAGTAGCACTTGTTTTGTCCCGCGCTACTGGTAAATGAGCGTTGCTGGTAATATTTTTGCCCACGCCACTGCTAAAGTTTATGTTTTTTTTTCATATTTTGGCGTTGTACATGTTTAAACAGATATATCTTTTATACAATAACAACTCATCATGAACTAGTATGTTTAAATAGCATATTCATTACTACTAGTTATCACCACCAAACAATGTTCGTCAATGAGACATCATATATATAACAAGTTGGTCACTAGTCATAATCACAACTCCTCATCCTCCTCATCAACTCTAGCTAACACATTTTAGCACATAATAACACATTCTACCTAGGACCTACTCCTCTCATAAGACCTACTCAACCCTCTCGTAGGTAAAATATCATAAAACAACATAGGCATTGACTCTTCATTAAGGAAACTAGACTCTCCATAATGAAGAACGGAGATCATCCTGTCTCCAAGTCTTGGCCTACACACAATGTTGCTTCCAAGTAGCTCTCTACGATGGCCGAAACATTTTTTCTAATCATTTATTATCATGGCTTCCTCGCTTTTAGAAATCCGGTATGGACAAGAGTGATGTGGATACTGCGGCTGACCTGGCCGTGGTGGCCGTAAGCTCATAACATCAACGCGACCGCTTGGCAACATCAGATGAGGCACATGATCCATCGGGATTTTCTGTTCAAAAACATAGTAATATCTTTGTAGTTAGCAATGTAGTTTAGTTTTAGAAAAAATTATGCAAAAGATGCACGAATCTCATAATAGTAGAAAATCTTACCATGCTATCTCAATTGATGTTACCGTAGCACACCGCGTGCACTAGGCGCACATACTGACCATAATTTTGAGGAATTCGATAATAGTATTGTAATTCTCAAGATCAGTAAAAAATGCGATAAGACCATCTTTCTCCTTATAAGTTAATTGTGCTTCATCATTGTAGTAGTAGGTTCTGTCTACTATCTTCCGTACATTTTTTTAAGAATGAAAATAAGCTGTCAATGGAAATAAGCCATCAAATACTTTGAAATAAACAATATAAATTACTTAATAAATATGTTTGAGAAACTCACACAGCGGTAGAACTGGAAGCGTGTCAACAAGGACCCAAATGGTCATATTCTTTTCGTCGATATCAGGAGTCCCAAGATCGAAGGTGAGAAGCACACCCTCAGGAAAATCATACGCCTTGCAAAGGGCTTCCTAATTCGGGCAACCAAAATTGGATGAGTTCACAGAGTTGTATAGTTTTACAGCTAAATCATAACCATGATGGGTCCTTAGTTGAATTATCTTTGTCTCCATGCTTTCATGATCTTCAAAGCCCATCTTCTCCAAGACATAGCGTCTTGCATGGCATGAGATAAGCTAGTCGAATTGTAAAAGACCAAAATTACACGTTGAAGAAGCAGAGAAGTCGTTCAAAAATAACAAAAAACACTTGTCATCGTTGCGTACCATATCAACATCGAAGGTCTCTTGGAGCTTGATGCTAAAGCGCCGACCTTCTACCAGGTGAGGCCTATCGCACAGACCATGCTCATCTTCGTAGTAATCGCACATAGAGAATTCCCTTTCGTCGTCAGACATTTCCTAATAGGTAATTAATAATCCATCATCGAATACATATATAGTAGTTTGTAGCAAAGATCATCATCGAACCTAGTTTTTAGCAAAGATCATCATATAATCCATCATTGAATACATATATAGTAGTTTGGAGCACAAACCACGCTCATCTTTTGCATTCAATAATCAAAATAACTAATACGTAATTAATAATCCATCATCGAATACATATATAGTAGTTTGTAGAAAAGATCATCATATAATATCACTAATACATCTCGAATAATAGCTCCTCTAGGTTCAGTGGGCCGTGGTGGACAACCAAAGAGAAGGAACCATGACAGGATCATAGCTCCGGTGAGGTCCCCAAAGAATCCATCAGGTATTGGAGAACCTGTCGTTCGCAAAAGAAACCAAGTAGCGGTGGACGTGCGCGTTCTCCTCCGTGACACGGTGTTGTACCACTTGCGCGGGGGACTCAAGCCTCTGCACCGATGTAGGCCCACGTGACCGCCACCAAAGAAGCTTCGGGTCGACGGCGGGCTGGCTCCTCACTGAGCTGCGCTCACCAGAAGGTAGCACAACCCAGTACTAGCCCGGCGGAGCCCAGTCCCGGACATGGCCCCTCGGCTCAAGCAGGAGTCCTCTGCCGAGTCGACGACGAGGATGCGGGATAGGCATCATCAACGTCGATAACAAAATGCTTAATTATGAAAACAAAATTAATAAACACTTAGCAAAATTCGGCATGACCTTTGCTAAAAGCAGGACATATCGAGTGCCTAAAATTAGCCAGAACGTAAACGAATCGACATTTCTGGCAAGACATAGGCCACTCGGAAAAATATGACATGTCCAAACTGTGACATGTTCAAATGACATGTCCACTACATATTTACATATAACAGGAAAAATCGCTTTAACTAAAAAAATAACAACAATTGCTTTAACTAAAAAAATACATAGAATTATGTTAACTACACCTAAAACAACTAAAACACCTAAAATTCTGTTAACTACACCTGAAACAACTAAAACACCTAAAATTTTCTTAAATACACCTAAAACACCTAAATTTTATTAACTACACCTAATTAAAAACCTAGCTAAATTTCTGTCCTAACTTTAAAACCTAGCTAAATTTAAAAACCTAGGGTTCATACGAATTAACTAGGGTTCATACCTAATCTGTCCTAGCTAGGGTTCGATCATAACCTACATTATTCTAAAAACCTAATTTTTTTCAACTATATAGGATTCAAAATAACTACTCACTAGTAACTATAACTAGGGAGGGAGCGAGGAGGAGGAAGGAGGGAGGAGTACCTCTCGGTGGAGGAGAGGGCCGGCACGGGGGGAGGGGGGCGACCGGCGGGGTAGGATGGCCGGTGCGTGGAGGGGGGGTAGGGGAGGAGGGCCGGCGCGGGGAATAGCGGCCGACGGGGGAAGAGGGCCCGCACGAGGGAGGATGGCCGGATCGGGGGATTGAGGGATTCGATCTGTGAGTGTGAACGTGTGAGTGTGAGTGAGTGAGAGGGGAGGGGCACGCGGGCTGGCGCGGGGGAAGCAGTGGTGGACTTAGCGGCAGCGCGGGGGAGGAGGCCCAGCGCTATAGCTAATGCTGCAACAGTGGGCCGAGAGCGTGGCCCATCAACAGCAGCGCTGGCCAGGATATCCCGCACTACTGCTAACCCTTACTTGCAGCGCTGGTGTTGTCAGGCGCTACTGCTATTTAGCAGTAGCGTGGGGTCTTTAGCCAACGCAACTGCTAAATGTCGACCTATAAGCATTTTTCTAGTAGTGATATGGAGATACTCGATGTGATGATGATGGCTGAGGTATGCTGCCTTACGTGTGAGTAATGTCCGACTGGAAGTAGCATGTGCATCTTTAAAATAGCTATATTTTGAGCAAAAAGTATGTGAGGTTTGTAAATGTCCCAAGAGAGGTTAAATGGTTTGATAACTTTATGCATTTGGAAAACATATGAATGACCTTGATATTGATACATTCATAAACAAATTTCCATCTAGGATTCTAAGAAGAAATTTTAAGGTAGAATATTAATTACTTGATTTTGAATAGATTTTAAGTGTTTAGTGCTTACATTTCACACACACACACACACACACACACACACACACACACACACACACACACACACATATATATATATATATATATATATATTGAGCATTATTTCGAGGTTAATATCAAGGGGCCCCAGTTTGTAGTCTCGCCCCGGGCCCCAGAAATCTCAGGACTGGCGTTGGCACAATCGAGATGGTGCTAGAACATGAGATACATGATTCCTACGGAGAGACATCTTTGCCGCCACATAGCCCCAACCAAGATGTTGAACCAAACAAGATTTAGAACGAGGGTCCCCCCCTGTAGCAGGGGGCTGGGGTCCTCCACACCTCCATGCACTAGTAGAAAACAGGGCTTCCATTCGGGCCAGATACACCCATTAGTCCCGGTTTAGTCACGAACCGGTACCCATGGGGGCATTGGTCCCGGTTCGTCCGGCTAAAGGCATTAGTCCCGGTTCAAATGAGCCCTTTAGTCCCGGTTTGGGACACGAACCGGGACTAAAGGGTGCGATGCTCTTTAGTCCCGGTTCGTATCCCAAACCGGGACTAAAGATTAGACCTTTAGTCCCGGTTTGAGGCATGAACTGGGACTAAAGGGTGCAATGCCCTTTAGTCCCGGTTCGTGTCTGAAACCCGGACTAAAGGTCCCATTTTCAAACTGTCCCCCCCCCCTTGTGGATCGCCTTTTCAGCTTTCTAAAAAGCAAAACAAAATGATAAAAACTTCAAAAATTAAAATCCTTCAAGATGTAGATATGTTACTACATCTATTAGTCAGGAAAATTAAAAAACTTAAATTTGGACATGTTTTGCAAAAAAGTGTTATGAAAAATTAAAACGGCCATATCTTTTGCATACGATGTGGAAAAAAACTCATAATATATCAAAAAAATCAGCATGAAAATCCGCATCCGATTTTGACGGCCATAGGCCTATTTGCAAATTTTTAGAATCCTCAAATTCTAAAAGGAAAAAAAGTTATGCTCAAATTTCAGTTTTTTTAATTTCGGTTAAATCTGGTATAACTATGGTCAAACTACTTATTCAAGAAGTATTACTGGTACTAAATAATTATTCAAGAATATTAGTGTTACTAAATAATTATTTTAGTATTTTGAATTTTGGTCAAATCTGGTCAAACTGTGGTCAAACTATGGTCAAACTACTTATTCAAGAAATATTAGTGTTACTAAATAATAATTATTTTTAGAATAATAGTTTCAAACTCAAATAGTGAAACGTGTGACTTCATGCTCAAGCTAAACTCCTCGGGGTTAATAGGATTGACATCTTACTATTGTCAGGAAAACAACAAATGCACACTTGTAAACGAGGTGGAATAGAACCCGAAAGTTAAGCGTGCTCAGGTTGGAGTAGTGTGAGGATGGGTGACCAGCCGGGAAGTTAGATGATTTTGGAATGATGAGGGGTGATTAGAGATTAGAGGAGCAGTGATGAGTGGTGGTGATTAGAGATTAAATTGTAAAATAATTCAGAAATTTGAAAATCAAGAAAAAAAATTCAAAAAAAGGTAGAGCTCCAGACAGCGGCCACGTGGAGGGCCTTTAGTTCCGGTTCGTAAAAGAACCGGGACTAAAGGGGGGGTGGCTTTAGTGCCGAGCCCTTAGTCCCGGTTCCAGAACCAGGACTAAAGGCCCTCACGAACCGGTTTGAATGACCCTTTTTCTACTAGTGATGGCCCAAAGGCCATAGGAGATGGGACTGACCAGCTGCGCCGCCGATGGAGGAGGAGAAGAGCGTGGGATATTTTCTTGTGGAGGAGAAAAAATAAGGTAGAATATAGTTCTGTATATAGTTATTGGTCGTTACCACAGAAATGTGGCGTATATCAATTTTGTTTTTCGCAAAACGTATTACACAAAGTTGGTCCAACCAAGCATGCAGACATATACATAGAACACTTCACTAACAACGGGTACTATCCGGACTAGGCAGCCAAAGCATACGTTGAAAACAGTCTAACTACAAACATATTAATTTATGGACCAAGAAAATTTTACCTAGTGTAAATTTAAAATAATAAATATAACTCTTAATCATTTTTACTAATAAACCAAAGGGTCTATTACAATATTAGGTACAGATAGCGAGTCCAATATGTGAGTGACCAAATATTTACATTGACGCCCAGTGTACTATGGAAGAAAAACACACGTCATAAGCCGAGTACCCAAAATAAAGCAAGTCATAAAAAGGATTCTCGACATATCGCGGGCTAAGGCAAGGACTGATAAAAAAAAAACTCCCGGCTTACACGGTGCAGTGGTCTTATCGAGGGGAAAGAAATACTTGGCCTATTGGCGAGCCTCGCCCTAGTGGCTGCCACATGACCGTCCTCCAGGGGCCTGATGTCTCCGTGATAGTGGGCTATGTAAGCCAAGTACCCACTAACGGCCTGCTCGTCTTATATTTTCTTTTTTATTTTTCTAAAAGACCCGCCCATTCGCATCCATGTAAGCCGAGTATGTAAAAATAAGTTGTTGGCTTCGCACCTGGAACATATAGCAGGTTATATGTCGTCGATGGTGCAGGAGGGTGGTTCGGATGGGTGGAAGAAGAAAGACACGGCATGATAGGACTGTCGCTAAAATAAAAAATCAGACAAGTTGCAAATAGACCAGTCCTTTGAGAATGGAATAGTACCATACCGGTGGCTGAGTAGTGCACAAACCGGCATATATGTGCACCGCGCATCCGTTCGGAACAGCCGGGTGCGGTGACGCGCGCTTCTAACTCCAGGTTCGGAGGGGTAGAGGGTTGGCACGGTATGTACGGGTTGCGTGTACGGGAGCGACGGGAACGCACGGCGCTGCGGGTTACGCTCCCAGCCCGAGAAATTTAGTCCCAACTAAGGCTCCGCTTGGAATGCGTGTAAAATTTTACACCTGTATTTATTTTACACATGTAAAATGTAAAATACCGGTCACAACTAATGTTCTGCTTGGAAACAAAACAACCAGTCCAGGTTTGTATTCTAAACCAGCCGGATACAAGCCAAAACGCTAATCCAAGCGGGCCCTAAGCAGTGCCCCGGCTGCTCTCTCATCTCTATCCCCATTCAGGCCCGAGTCCATGGGTGTTGTCATGGAATTGTCACGTCAGATGTCCTAGTGAAAGGACTTAGTTGTGGAGCCATCGCAACTAGGAAGCTTGAAGGGGTTAATCAAGACAAGAGACATGAGAGGTTTTATACTAGTTCGGTCCCTTATGATGAAAGTAAAAGCCTACATCTAGTTGTGATTTTGGATTATGTATGTCTCGATAACTAGGAAGCAGAATCGCTTGACCTAGCTCTCGAGTCGTTGTTTCGTACCCAGAACCGCCGCCGGATCGTCCCTTTATATACTGAGGTTGACGCCCAACGGCTCTACAGAGTCCCGGTGGGCTTATAGATTGTGTCTGGCTTGGTCTCTTAATCTTTCTTGCCTTACAATACAACTTACATGATCAAGGAGGTTTAACACTACGGGCCTTAGGTCACCTCTGGGCCGTTGGGCCTTTACTAAGCCGCCGTCTTCAACATTGAGCTTCTGTCTTCAAGAATGCTTGTAAGTATAACCCGACTCCTTATGGCGGGTCATACTAGTAGTTATATCCCCAACATTAGGCCCCAGGCTGATTTGAACTAGTTCATGTTAGCCTTCAATACTTAAGAATAAGTTCTCCGCCTCTTATTTAAGAAGATTCATGCAACCCGCCATGATGTCATCCTTCAAATTCGTGGTAACCCGCCATGACGTCACCTGTCATAAATGTATGCTTTGTCCAACACATCTCAACGGATCTTTGTCTTAATGACCATCCGAAAATCGAGGCGCCTTTGTAGTTGGATAACTATGTTTTTCATCATCCTCGTTTTTCGCGCCCACTTGACAGGTTTCCTTACAAATAGACCAGGCTAGGTCTCCCCTCATTCTCCGTTTCGCATCTTCTTCCTCTCGCCCCCATCTGCCAATGGAGCTCCGCCGCCGTCGCCACTGGGCCCTTCGTCCTTGTTGAGCTTGGCCGCTACATCAACCTGATCTTGACCAGAGAACGACACCACTCCTCCTCCGCAGATCCTTCGCAGAAAGTTCTTCCCCTTTCCGCGCCATAGATCTGTATTAGGGCTAGCGCGTTCCTCTGTACGGGCATAGTTCATCCAAGCTCTTGCATTTTTCTTTCCATGGCTTCGTCAGATCCGAAAGACCTCATAAATCTGATGCGGTTCGTATTCCGCATCCATTTTGATTAACAGTAATCCTCTTTTGCTTGTAAGAAAACCTCATCACAGCACATGAACTTCTCTGCGCTCTATTTCTAGGTCTAGTATTTTTTCTTTTCTGAACCTTTGTTTGATCCGAAATAATTATTGCAAATTGTGAAACTTGTTTCTCCTATACTTAGGAAAAATCCATAACCTGTTAGACTTGCTAGTCATGGCGGCTCTGACTGCCGGCTTAAGAAAGTGATAATCTGAACTTCCCCTGTTAGTTGAAATAACACTGATGCCTTTAAAACACTTATGGCTGCTTACATAACTCAGATGGAAATATCCTTATACCATTAGGCCCCTTCATAAGTCGCCATAGTTCATTCCAGCAATATTTTTCCTGCCCGGCTTAAATTTGAACCGGCCCTATTTACCTTGCATTTAGGCTTTCAAATATAATGGCACCCAAGGCACCTACCACTTGCAATTGGGTGAAATCCATTGTCACTGACAGCACTTTAGATGACTTTGTCAAAACCGGCTATCTGCCCAAGAAAGAAGTCATGCCTTACCGTGCTCCTCACCTGGACGAAGAAATCCCTCAGCCCAAAGACGGAGAGGTGGTTGTCTTCACCGATCATATGAACCGGGGTTTCACTCCTCCTGGTTCAAAAAATTTCAGAGACGTGCTGAAGTTTTTTGACCTTCACCCACAAGACATCGAACCCAATTCCGTGTCTAATATCTACAACTTTCAAGTATTCAGCAAGGTTTATCTTGGTGAAGAACCCAACTTATTGCTTTTCAGAGAGCTGTTCTACTTGAACCGCCAGACAGAGTGTGTCAGCGGTCAGAGCTTGGAACTTGGTGGGATTTCCATTCAGCGCCGCAGGGATGCACTTTTCCCCTATGCCAACCCGCCAAGCCATCCAAAAGATTGGAACATGACGTGGTTCTACTACAAAGATACCTCCCCGGCTGACGAGAATCCTCTGCCAGGCTTTCGTGCCCTCTGTCTTGACACCAATCATCATTTGCCAGACAAAATTACTTCCACAGAACTCGGATCCCACTCTCCTACTATAGCCAAGATCAAAGCGTTGTTGGGGAACGGGTTGATGCGCATTGACCTGGTTCGAGTCTGGCTCGCCTGGCGGGTTATCCCATTAAGCCGTCGCATCGTCTTAATGTGTGAATACACTGGCGCCAAGAGTGACCCCCTGCGCCATAGCTCTGTCGACTTACCTGCTCACGTTGTTGATGATATGACCAAATCTCTTCTCAACGAGACTCTGGCGGATTGTGGCAGAGTGGGTCTTGCTCCGTTCTGCAAAGACAACCCGACTCCAAAGGTAGAAATCACCTTATATAAAAATGTTTACCTTATTTTCTTAATGCTTCACCCATATTCACAATATACTTAATCCTTGCAGGCGGGTGATAAATTTTGGAAAGTTAAATATGATCATGAAGCGGCTAAGAAAGCCAGGAAAGAAAAGAGAGCCGCCAGGAAAGAAGCTGCCCAAAGGAAGGGCAAGAAAGCTACTGCTTCCGACTTGCTTCGACTGTCAGACTCTTCTGAGTCAGAGGTAGCCCTTGACTCCCTTGGCTTATTCTTTAATCATCTTATTGACACTGATCATCAGCAGGAGGACACTGGGACAAGTCGTCGCAAGGCTGACGAGGTAACTATCAAATCCTCTGACTCCGAGCCTTTGCCAAGACAGAAAATCCGTAGAGTGACCCGAAAAGTAAGATTTTCTCATCCTCTAGGTCATCATGATCCTCAATTTCTTTTGAAGCGGCAAATTCATGAGAGCCGGAGGCAGACCCAGACCAGCAAGGACGTGGAGCTCTCCTCCGGCTTACCAAATACTCCAAGGAAACGCCGAAACGAGGTTACCTCTAATTCTCAATTCCTCTGACTCGGATTATCAGGATACTTCCCCTCCCTCTGGCGAGTCATTGCAATCCAATTTGCCGGCTTTCAAGACTGTACCAGGATATAATAAACCACTCACTTTTGTAGTTATTGTAATCTTCTTACTTCTGTATTAATCTTTTGATTTGAATGCAGTGGTCAAGCTAAACCCAGCAAAAGGGTTAGAAAGAATAAACCGGCTGATGAGAGAGTCGCCACTAATGAGCCGGCTCTTGAAACAACCATGCCAGAGTCAAGCACTCATGAACCGCCACCTGAAGCAGCACAAGATGTGTCACCTCCTACTGACCTTCCTACTAACCAAGGCGCTTCTGAGTCGGAACATCCCCAACCTCCGAGCCCAACCAGGACAGCTAATCCTTCCAATACGGATGTTGACATCACGGGAACCGGCCATATTGACCCGGGGAGGCCAACCGTGCTGGCCAAATGCCCCGCTAAGGAAGAACTTCTGGACCAGCGCTGAGTCAAGATGCATGTGACCAATTATGCTCATATGAGTATTGGAGATGTCTTCTCTAGCTATATGAGCCAAGTGCACAACAGCCGGAACCTCGAGATTGACATGGTGAAGCAGATGCATCATAAATTCGAGGTATAACTCATTTTGTCTTATCTCTCGCCCTTCAGTATGTTAGCCCCCAAGTCTTCTGCTTAAGATACTTATGATGTAGACTTAGAAACAAATTTGACAACATAACGAAAGAATAAACTTCCGGCTTACCATGTAGTCCCCAAGGGGCGGCTTAACCAATATGGTTGAGCCGGCTCTTTATAGAGAGTGTTATAGGTCTTTAAACAACGATACGCATTAGCCCCCAAGTGTTGAGTGTTATCGTTTACAAACTGCTTGGGAATTACTCATGAATCACCATATAATGAACCGTCGTAGAAAAGAAAAAAATTCTGCAAGACATTAGCCCCCAAGTGCCAATTATATTGCTGGCAAAATGATTGGGACTTTAATACCGCATAAACAACTTACTTGACTTTATACTTGCACAGGCTACCACGAGTCAACTCGAATCGGAGGTGACAATTTGAAGAGCCGACTTGAATACCAAGAGGCAGAACTTGAGAAGGCCAACAGTAAGTTTGAGTTCAGTGTTTCTGAACTGGAGAAACTGAAGAAACACTTTGAAACTGAAAAGAAAGCCTGGGCGGATGAGAAGACCGCATTGATAAGTCGAGCTGAAAAAGCAGAAGCGGCTCTTGAAGAAGTCACTGGAGAATTGTCCGTGTTAAAGTGCCATATTTCATAAATGGTAGCTTCCATCTTCGGTAAGTCGCCTTGCCGTTGTGTTTATATCGTAAGCCGTGCAATAGAGTATGTACCAGAATTTAACTTTCCTGATTATGCTTTGTACAGGCCCCAGAAGCGCAAATTTAAACAACAACATGCTGACGAAGCTGAGAGCCGTGTATACCTTGGTGGAACAATTGTACACCGGGTCACAACAGACCCTTGCTTCGGTGGCCTTATCCAATGAGATTCCAACCCTCCTACCACGGGTCTTGAGCAAGCTTTCAGTCCTCCCTCAACGGATCAATGAATTGAGACGGTCAGCTGCAAGAGCCGGAGCAATAAACGCTCTAAGCCGGCCTAAGGCCTGGCTACCTGAATTAGACCCGGAGGATATTGCCATTGGTTACTGATACGTCTCCAACGTATCTATAATTTTTTATTGCTCCATGCTACTTTATCTACTGTTTTAGGAAATAGTGGGCTTTATTTTCCACTTTTATATTATTTTTGGGACTAACCTATTAACCGGAGGCCCAGCCTAGATTTGTTGTTTTATTCCCATTTCAGTGTTTTGAGGAAAAGGAATATCAGACGGAGTCAAAACGGAACGAAATCAACTAGAGAAGTTATTTTTGGAAGGAAAGCAACCTGGTAGACTTGGACTACATGCCAAGGGAGTCTCGGGCTGCCCACGAGGGTGGGGGGCGCGCCCACCCCCCTAGGGCGCACCCCCCTACCTCGTGAGCACCCCGGAGGTCCACCGACATACCCCTTGCACCCATATATACCAACGTACCCTACAACTTCCAGAACAGAAGATAGATTGGGAGTTCCGCCGCCGCAAGCCTCTGTAGCCACCAAAAACCTCTCGGGAGCCCTTCCCGGCACCCTGCCGGAGGGGGATCCCATCGCCGGTGGCCATCTTCATCATCCCGGCGCTATCCATGACGATGAGGGAGTAGTTCACCCTCGGGGCTGAGGGTATGTACCAGTAGCTATGTGTTTGATCTCTCTCTCTCTCTCTCGTGTTCTCTCTCGTGTTCCCTCTATGGCACGATCTTGATGTATCCCGAGCTTTGCTATTGTAGTTGGATCTTATTATGTTTCTCCCCCTCTACTCTCTTGTGATGAATTGAGTTTCCCCTTTGAAGTTATCTTATCGGATTGAGTCTTTTATGAGAACACTTGATGTATGTCTTGGTGATCAACTTGCGGGTTTCGTGACATTGGGAACCTATGCATAGGGGTTGGCACACGTTCCTGACTCTCCAGTAGTAGCTTTGGGGCACTCTTTAAGTACTTTTATGTTGGTTGGATGAATCTGAGATTGTGTGACGCATATCATATAATCATGCCCATGGATACTTGAGGTGACAATGGAGTATCTAGGTGACATTAGGGTTTTGGTTGATTTGTGTCTTAAGGTGTTATTCTAGTACGAACTCTTTTATAGATTGATCCGAAAGAATAACTTTGAGGTGGTTTCGTACCCTACCATAATCTCTACATTTGTTCTCCGCTATTAGTGGCTTTGGAGTGACTCTTTGTTGCCTGTTGAGGGATTGTTATATGATTTATCTATGTTATTATTGTTGAGAGAAATTGCACTAGTGAAAGTATGAACCCTAGGCCTTCTTTCCTATCATTGCAATGCCGTTTACGCTCACTGAGGGAGTTCCGGACTAGGGGGTGTCCGGATAGCCGAACTATCATCATCGGCCGGACTCCAAGACTATGAAGATACAAGATTGAAGACTTCATCCCGTGTCCGGATGGGACTTTCCTTGGCATGGAAGGCAAGCCCGGCGATACGGATATGTAGATCTCCTACCATCGTAACCGACTCTGTGTAACCCTAGCCCTCTCTGGTGTGTATATAAACCGGATGGCTTTAGACCATAGGACGAACAACAATCATACCATAGGCTAGCTTCTAGGGTTTAGCCTCCTTGATCTCGTGGTCGATCCACTCTTGTAACACACATCATCAGTATTAATCAAGCAGGACGTAGGTTTTTACCTCCATCAAGAGGGCCCGAACCTGGGTAAAACATCGTGTCCCTTGTCTCCTGTTACCATCCGCCTAGACACACAGTTCGGGACCCCCTACCCGAGATCCGCAGGTTTTGACACCGACATTGGTGCTTTCATTGAGTTCCTCTGTGTCGTCACCGATAGGCTTGATGGCTTCTTCGATCATCATCAACGACGCAGTCCAGGGTGAGGCCTTCCTCCCCGGACAGATCTTCGTATTCTGCGGCTTTGCACTGCAGGCCAACACTTGGCCATCTGGAGCAGATCGAAAGCTACGCCACTGGACGTCAGGTCAGATTTGGAAGTTTGAACTTCACGGCTGACATCCGCGGGGACTTGATCCTCGATGGATTCGAGCCACAGCCGAGCGTGCCGCACTGTCACGGCGAGCATGATTTAGCTCTACAACCGGACAGTACCCTGGAGGCCGCACTCGAACCCGCTCCGATCTTCAATTCGGAGCCGGCTGTGCAGGTCGAGGATGGATGGCTAGACACCGCCTCAGGGGCTGCAACCTCTACGGCGATAGAGCCGAACACTGACCTTGTCCCTCATGAAGCTCGTGACTCCGAGGTGTCGGACTCCTTGCTGGACTCCGAACCTCCCGCGTGCCCTCCGATCGAATCTGATTGGCCACTGTCAATGATCTAACCGACATGCTAGACTACGACTGCGAAGACATCAACGGTATGGACGACGATGCCGGAGACGACCAAGAACCAGCACCCATCGGGCACCAGAAAGCCACCCCAACGCACGACGTATACATGGTGGATACACCAAAAGGAAGCGACAACGAGGAAAAATGGGACGTGGAAAAGGACAACTCCCCCAACAAACAACCAAAACGGCGACGCAAGCGCCTCCTGAAGACCGGCCTAGATAAAAACGGCACCCATACGGACCCGGCCCTAGAGCAGGGCGAAGCAGTGGACGACGAACATGCCAGAAAGCAACCCATCTCCGGCGAAGACGATCTCACATCACCAGAACATATGAACCTCCATAAAAGGCTCGTCGCCACTGCAAGAAGTTTGAAGAAGCAAAAGCGGAAGCTCAAAACAACGGAGGACGCACTCAGAATGAAATGGAGCAAAGTACTCAACACCACAGACAAATATGCCGCTAGTCACCAGACAAAGAGCTACCCGAAGCGCAAGCTGTTGCCCGAATTTGACGAGGAGTCCTTAGAGCCCCCGCAGTCAAAAAAGAAAGAAGCCGCCTGGCCAGATAGACGACCAGATGACAAGCCAAGAGCAGCAAGGGGCGCTGGACACAAGCCGGCACACGATCCTCGGAAAAAGGGTGACCCGGCCAGGTCCATCAATGGGCCAAAAAAGAATACTCCAGGAAACAACATAACCCGCCGAGCATTTGAAGACAATGGCACACCCAAGTACAGGGGCGCCGCACACCCACTATGTTTCACCGACGAGGTACTGGATCATGGATTTCCAGCGGGATTCAAACCCGTAAACATAGAGGCATATGATGGAACAACAGACCCTAGAGTCTGGATTGAGGATTATATCCTACACATACGTATGGCCAGAGGAGACGATCTCCATGGCATAAAATACCTACCCCTCAACCTCAAAGGGCCAGCTCGGCATTGGCTCAAAAGCCTCCTAGAAAATACCATTGGATTTTGGGAAGAGCTTGAGGATGCGTTTCGAGAAAATTTTCAGGGGACTTATGTCCGCCCTCTGGATGCAGACGATTTAAGTCACATAACTCAACAGCTCGGAGAGTCAACACGCAAATTCTGGAACAGGTTCCTCACTAAGAAGAACCAAATAGTGGACTGTCCAGACGCTGAAGCCTTAGCAGCCTTTAAACACAACGTCCGAGACGAATGGCTCGCCAGACACCTCGGCCAAGAAAAACCAAGAACAATCGTCGCACTAACAAGCCTCATGACCCGCTTTTGCACGGGGGAAGACAGCTGGCTGGCTAGATGCAGCACCAGCGACCCGAGTACATCCGAAGTCAGGGATGGAAATGGGAAATCACGACGCAGAAAAGATCAGCGCCAGAACAAGGAAAATGGCCCAAATAGTAGGGTGGTCAACACCGGATTCAAAAGCTCTTGGCCGAATAACAAAACACTGCCCCTCAAGGACAACAGTGACGAGCTATCCAACCTAAACAAGATTCTGGACAGGCTATGTCAAATACATGGTACCTCCGGGAAGCCTGCAAACCATACCCACAGAGATTGTTGGGTCTTCAAGCACTCCGGCCGACTTAACGCCAAACACAAGGGGCTCGACACACCAAGCGAAAGTGACGAACCCCAAAAGCAGCACTCCGGAAAACAGAAGACTTTCCCACTAGAAGTCAAAACAGTGAACTCACTTCATGTGATAACACGGAAACACAGCGCGGCACCTGCCATACGAGGAGACCGTCCGCAGAATGGGGATAGACCCTACCAAAATTCGCCATAATAGCACTTCCTTCAAAGGAGTGACGCCGGGCCTTTAAGCCAATTATATGGGCTCTGTACCACTAGAGGTTGTGTTCGGTTCATCCGACAACCTCCGTCGCGAAAAGCTCACTCTCCATAGCGCCCCATTTTACAGTGGCCATCGAGCACTACTGGGACGCAAAGCTTTCGCCCACTTTAATGCAATACCACATTACACGTCTCTTATACTTACAATGCCCGGTCCACGTGGCATAATCTCATTAAAGAGTAACTCCGAGTGTTCCTCGACCATGGAGAGTGTGGGGCTGCCTTGACAGCCACTCCGACCTTGCAGGTCAAGGCCCCTAAACACAGGTCATTCAGACCCCGGACACGGTTAGGCGAGTCCGGCATAAATAAACAAGGGGCTTCCCAGCTGCATACCCCCTTTATAAGGGGCTGCGCGTATAAAAGATGAGAGCCAGTAAAGCTCAACTTTCTTCATCTTCCAAATTATACTTTATTTTAATACAACTTTTGCATGATATTTCTTAGAAACTAAGTCCTTCTCTTTTAAAGATGAAGCACGTGCTACACCCGTCCAGGATACAGCACAATGGAGACACAGGTGCAGACATGCAGCAAGGACCCATTGCAAGGATTCTTTTCAGATTAAGACCCTGCGTAAACATTTCTTACTGTCTCTTGTTGATACACATCCCCCGGTTTAGCCGAGGAGGAGGCTGGCGTTTTGGCATCGGCGGCGTCAGATGTTCCCGCCTGTACCTGGACACTAGGGGCTTAGGGCATTGTTCTGCCCGGTATCATAAAGACCGAACACCTCAGGGAGTGTTCGGCATCTCGAGTTAGGCCTTATATGCATCAGCTCCGAATCATGTCTTTGGTCAAATGTTGGGTTTGCCCGGCTCCTGTGTTTTGCTGCCTTACATTCCGTATCATCGGCTAACGCGGCACCAGGAGAACTACTACGATTGTGCCCCGGTTCGGCCAGGCGAGCACCTCAGTAGAGAAAGCCGAAAACTGACTGTCATGATATAGCGAGAGACTGGTCAACCACTCGATCGACCATTGGAATGTTTAGAATTCCTCTGCTTTGACGAAGGACCGCTTCCCGGTCAGGCACATACGCGCCCCGAGTTCGGAGAAGAGCGGTGCCGCTAGGGGCTATATAGTAGCCCCACATTCGAGCTCCTATGGCTAAGTGAAAGTGATAAAGCGTTAGAGTCCGGTTGCCTAGTTTGCTACGCTATCACCTCCTTAAAAGGACCAAGACGTTGGATTAAGTGTGAAAAAGCGCTTTTCTTTTTGCAAACACCCCCGCACCATGTGCGTGGGGGCTGAAGCCAAAGACTGCCATCTTTCAGATTATACATACACATACGGCCGCACAGGAGATAGTTCAATACTTGAACACACAAGTATAAAAAGCTATTGCATTATAAACATGATCTCAAAAATTATACACGTCATTTGAACATGACATCTTTCGAGCACTACGACTCTATTAAATGAGCGCCCTGCAGGACTTCCTCAAAATAGTGCTCGGCGGGTAATCGGCTCTTGTCCGAACCCCGGGATGCAACAGCGGTGGCATCCATGTCCGCCCAGTATGTCTTCACACGGGCGAGAGCCAT
This sequence comes from Triticum aestivum, assembly GCF_018294505.1. NCBI lineage: Eukaryota > Viridiplantae > Streptophyta > Magnoliopsida > Poales > Poaceae > Triticum > Triticum aestivum. The sequence goes on along the minus strand of NC_057803.1, from coordinate 655,091,939 downwards.
CCGTGCACCTTCTATGCATGCCGACCGCTTCATCGCCTTGATATGCGGCATCGCCCCAAGGAATTGCTGCAACAAGCCAAAATAACTCTTTGGCATGGGCCTTTCCGGCCACAGATGAGTGACCACATCCGTCATGGCAAGTCCGGACAATCTATTCAGCTCAGCCCACTCAGCCAGCCGATCAGTCAACGGAAGTGGACGCTCCGGACTATGGAATTGAGACCAGTAAAGTTCTTCCATTTCGTGATCCTTCTGGCTTCGGAAGTGCACGACTGCGTCCTCCGCACTCGCTGCCAAATCCAGATAAGGATCCTCCGCACCACACAACTGGCCCAGCTGAGCATACTTCGGATCCGTGAACTTCCTATGCAGAAGAAAGGGCTTTCCAGCCGCAATGTCTCCGGCCTCACGCAGATCCTCCTTCATAGCCCGCATCTCACTCCGGGCATCCTTCACTTCGGTGCCGGCCTTCTTTAGGCCCTCTTGATCCACTCGGCGTTCTCCTTCAAGAACCTCGCAACGGTCGGTAGCATCTTTTAATTTCAAGGCCATTCCGGCCAACTCTTCCCTGCTTCGGCAGTGAGCAGCCTTTTCGGCTTTTAGCTCTTCTGCTGCCTTCAAGGTAGCTGCATCACTTATCCTGGCTTGCTTCTTGGCCCGAGCAAGCTCTGCTCGAAGGTCTTCCACAGCAGTAGCACCATCTGCATCAAGCATACAAATTATAAGGAGTGGGCGTCAGCTCCCTTACTAGGCGACCGCAGAGCAACCACATACCTTGTGACTCATCAAGTCCTTTATTGATCAGCGAGATGTCCGCATCCGCAACGTCGAGTTGCCTCTTAAGCTCAGCAACTCCATCAGTCCGGGTGGCCACCGAACGTCCCGCCACCTACATAGGAAAGGCGACAATCTATAACTGAGATTATTATCCTCGGCACACTGCCATTTTCGACAGCATACCAAGTCTCAGGGGCTACTATCTATACAGGGCGCACTTCATGTGCAAAAACTGTCAAAAGGTATGTCATTTTTTGCGTACCTCAAATCCCGTCAGCAAACTTCTGACGGCCTCACACAACCCGCTTTCGGCGGACGAGATCCTCTCAATCACCATACTCATTAATGTGCGGTGATCTTCTGAGATAGATGCCCTCTTAAGCAAATCCTACAGCTCCACCGGCCGTACTCCAATGGGTGCCGAACTCTCTGGCCCCGCCGGACTCGGGGAGACCCTCCGCGACAACACCTCAGGGTCGTTCGCCACGCACGATGGGGCGTCAGATGGAGGCGTTTCGCTCTCCATCATCTCCGGGCGATGGTCTCCTGAAGATGAGCTGTGCTGAGATGGGCTGAGATCCGAACTACAAGATGAAAACTTCGGTTACCCTTAGAAATTATGCAGGGGTGTCCACTATTACAAAATTCCCCCTTTTTTACTTACGGCTCGCTGGAGGGCTGATTCCTCCGAGGAGATAGTACGACCGGGGCTCTTCCCGGCACAGGACCTTCCGATACAGATTTCTTTTGCCGCTTTGAGGCCTTGGCCTCCGGGTCTTCGGAAGCTGTCCTCTTCTCCCCCTGGAAGGAGGGACTCTCAATTCCTCCCTTACTAAAAGCCTCCTTGGTAGAGGTGGTAGTTCCCCTGTGCCCCCCTTCGCCCTCCTCCGAAGGTGCAACCTCCAACATTTTGATTAACACGGGATCCTGCGTGGTCTCAGGGAGGGGGGCCGGACACCGTATCAGTTTTGCTTGCGCTATCCACTCCTGTCCAAGGGATAGCTGGTTAAAAAGGCAAACCCACGATAAATAGATGGACAATGTGTCCGGACACAGGGCTACTTACTTGAGTATCCGGGCGATTGCAGCTTAGGCCAGCATCCTCGATCAAGTCCGGACGCATCTCTTGCGATCCGAAGAACAGTTTGTACATCTCTGCGGGTGTCAAACCCATGAAGTGTTGAAGAGCTCGTGGCCCCTCCGGATTAAATTCCCACAGGCGGAGGGGGCGACGTTTGCAGGGCAGTAGGCACCGGATCAGCATAACCTGTACCACTACGACTAGACTGATCTCCCTTTCTTGGAGGCCTCGAATCCGGTCCTGCAACAGGGGTACGTCTTTGGACGGCCCCCAGTCACGCCCCCTGTTGACCCATGACGTCAGCTTTTGTGGAGGGCCCGAGCGGAAGACGGGCGGCGGCCTCTGCCTGCTGCCCCTGGGAACGGTGATATAGAACCACTCCTGTTGCCACAGGCCGAGCTCCTCCTGAAAAGAGCCCTCGGGCCATGGAGCATCGGCCCTCTTGCTTATAACCTCCCCGCCGCACTCTGCCTGACGGCCCTCAATCATCTTCGGCTCCACGTTGAAGGTTTTGAGCCACAAGCCGAAGTGAGGGGTAGTGCGGAGGAAGGCTTCGCAGATGACAATGAATGATGAGATGTGGAGGATGGACTCCGGAGCCAAGTCATGGAATTCCAGCCCATAGTAAAACATGATCCCCCTCACGAAGGGATCCGTCGGGAAGCCTAAACCCCGACGGAGGTGAGACACGAACACGACGCTCTCACCAAGCTCGGGAGTCGGAATGACCTGCCCTCGGGCAGGAAGCCTATGCGAAATCTCGTAGGTTAAGTACCTGGTGTCTCTCAGCTTTAGCACGTCCTCTTCCGTGACGGAGGAGGGCATCCACCGGCCTCGTAGGTCGGGGCCGGACATTGTCGAAGATCGAAGGTACCAGAATCTGGAGCCCTGGGTGTTGGAACTCGAGGAGAGGGGCGAATTCGATAGAGGATTGAAGGAAAAGAACGGGCCTTGGTCTCATTATAAAGAGGAAGAATACCAAGAGCCGTCCCCGTGACCGTTTGGAACCCGCCATCGATGGAGGGGGCGTGGCAACGGGCACGGTTGGGTTACCCACGTTCGTATTGATGGGAATCCCGGAATAAGGGGAACACGATCTCTGCTTCGACAAGACGTGCTAAGGAAACCGCTTCGCTAAACGCCCTGAGGTGGTGCAATAAAATCAATTCGAGTAAAGACTTGGTAGTGGTGTGACATCACGCCACAAGACACGTCAGTAGATTGAACTGGTGTAATATTATTCTCTCTACGGAGGTATGTGGAATTTATTTTTGCAGAGCCAGACACTATCCTGGTGTTCACAATCTTCTATAAATTATTCGGAGGAAGAACACTCCTTGCAATGCCGAAGACAACATGCGCGCCGCACTCGTCGTCATTGAAGCCTAGTTCAGGGGCTACTGAGGGAGTTCCGGACTAGGGGGTGTCCGGATAGCCGAACTATCATCATCGGCCGGACTCCAAGACTATGAAGGTACAAGATTGAAGACTTCGTCCCGTGTCCGGATGGGACTTTCCTTGGAGTGGAAGGCAAGCTTGGCGATACGGATATGTAGATCTCCTACCATCGTAACCGACTCTGTGTAACCCTAGCCCTCTACGGTGTCTATATAAACCGGATGGCTTTAGTCCATAGGACGAACCACAATCATACCATAGGCTAGCTTCTAGGGTTTAGCCTCCTTGATCTCGTGGTAGATCCACTCTTGTAACACACATCATCAATATTAATCAAGCAGGACATAGGGTTTTACCTCCATCAAGAGGGCCCGAACCTGGGTAAAACATCGTGTCCCTTGTCTCCTGTTACCATCTGCCCAGACGCATAGTTCGAGACCCCCTACCCGAGATCCGCCGGTTTTGACACCGACACTCACTTTTATCATTAGTTACCTTGCTGTTTTTATATTTTCAGATTACAAAAACCTATATCTACTATCTATTTTGCACTTGTATCTTCATCTCTTCGCCGAACTAGTGCACCTATACAATTTGCCATTGTATTGGGTGTGTTGGGGACACAAGAGACTCTTTGTTATTTGGTTGCAGGGTTGTTTGGGAGAGACCATCTTCATCCTACGCCTCCTACGGATTGATAAACCTTAGGTCATCCACTTGAGGGAAATTTCCTACTGTCCTACAAACCTGTGCACTTGCAGGCCCAACAACGTCTACAAGAAGAAGGTTGTGTAGTAGACATCAAACTCTTTTCTGGCACCGTTGCCGGGGAGGCCAGGTAAAGAGTACTCATACCCCGTCAACTAACCTCTTTTCTGGCGCCGTTGCCGGTGAGGTTAGCGCTTGAAGGTATATCTTTAGATCTTGCAATCGAATCTTTTTGTTTCTTGTTTTATCACTAGTTTAGTTTATAAAAGAAAATTGAAAAAATTGAATTTAGTTTGTCTCATACGCCTCGTCTTTTTAATATCTTTCGTGAGTATGATGGAAAGGATAATTGTGCTCAAGTGCTAGAAGAAGAAATCTCTAAATTGTTTGGCACCAAATATTTGAATGATGAGCATGATTGCAATGTTGTTAGTACGAATTCTTTGAATATCCATGATGCTAATGATGATTGCACTAGTTATGATGAAAATATCTCCTATAAACATGTCAATTTTTGTGGAGTGCATTGGCTTATACTAACCTATCTCCTACTATTCCGAATGAGAAGAATTTTGTTTATGTGGAGACAATTTTTCGGAATGTTACTCTTTTAATGTGAAAACAATTTTTAGTGTTCAAGTCTCTTATGATACTCCTACTATTCCGAATGAGAAGAATTTTGTTTATGTGGAGAGTAGTAAATTTTCTATGCTAGTAGATCATGAAAATAATGCTTTAGGTGCTGGTTATATTTTTGAGTTCATTCATGATGCTACTGAAAATTATTATGAGGGAGGAATATATGCTTGTAGGAATTGCAATAATGCCAAGTTTCCTCTCTATGTGCTTAAAATCTTGAAGTTATTCTTGTTTTGCTTTCCTATGCTTGTTGATTATTGTTACCATAAGTTGTTTGCTCACAAAATCCCTATGCATAGGAAGTGGGTTAGGCTTAAATGTGCTAGTCATATGCTTCATGATGGTCCTGTTATGTTTCATTTCGTATCTTTTATGTGAGCATCATTGTCATCATCATGCCTAGCTAGAAAGGCATCAAAGAAAATCGCTTTTTGGGAGACAACCCAATATTTATCCTTACTTTTTTTGTGTGTCCACATGATTATGCTACTGTAGTAATCATGTTTTACATCTTTTGTTTCAATAAAGTGCCAAGTAGAACCTTTGGGAAGACTTGGGTGAAGTTTATATGATCTTCCTGTAAAAAACAGAAACTTTTGTGCTCACGAGAATGGCTGCCATTTTTTACTGGAGAGTGATTTTAGGTTGATTCTTTTCGCATATGATTAATAGACAAATTACTAAGGTCCAGAAATTTATATCATAATTTTTGGTGTTCCATAAGTATACGTTTGATACCGATTACTACAGACTGTTCTCTTTTTGACAGATTCTGTTTTCTATGTGTTGTTTGCTTATTTTGATGCATCTATGGCTAGTATTAAGTGGTATGAACCATAGAGAAGTTAGAATACAGTATATATTACACCAATATGAATTTATAATGAGTTCATTACAGTACCTAAGTGGTGGTTTTATTTTCTTATACTAAGGGAGCTTACGAGTTTTGTGTTGAGTTTTGTGTGGTTGAAGTTTTCAAGTTTTGGCTAAAGATTCGATGGACTATGGAATAAGGAGTGGCAAGATCATAAGCTTGGGGATGCCCAAGGCACTCCAAGGTAATATTCAAGGACAACCAAGAGCCTAAGCTTGGGGATGCCCCGGATGGCATCCCCTCTTTCGTCTTCGTTCATCGGTAACTTTACTTGGAGCTATATTTTTATTCGCCACATGATATGTGTTTTGCTTGAAGCATCATTTTATTTTGTTAGTTTTTGCTTACTGTTAGTTAGAATAATGTTTTTCATCTTTAGTTTCAAAAAAAAGTCAAGGATAGCCTTTGACATGCTTATTTTGCTAGTATACATGTTGCTGTTTGAAAACAGAAAGTTTACTGCTGTTGCAAAAATTCCCTAGAAAAGTCAGAGAATGGTATAACCTTGAATATTTTTTAATATTAAGCTCTGATAAATTTATTACAGTGGTAATTTTAGTTCCTAATTTTTGGAGTCAGGGAAGTATTGATACTCTTGCATTCTTTACAGACTGTGCTATTTTGACAGATTGCTGTTATGGTTGCATTGTTTGCATATGTTTGCTTGTTTAATGATTCTATTTGAAGATAGGAGTATTAAATATAGAGGCATTTAGTATGCAATGTTGAATGATAATATTAGTGATTTGTTACAGTAGAATATGATAATGTTTTGCATTGGCTTATACTAACCTATCTCACGAGTTCTTGTTGAGTTTGTTGTGAATGAAGCTTTTGATAAAAAGAGAAACCATGATATGGGAGGAATTAAGGAGACACAAAAGTTCAAGCTTGGGGATGTCCAAGGAACCCCAAGATAATATTTCAAGAAGACTCAAGCATCTAAGCTTGGGGATGCCCCAGTAGGCATCCCACCTTTCTTCTTCAACAACTATCGGTTAGTATCGGTTGAGCTTAAGTTTTTACTTCTTCACATGAGTTGTGCTATCCTTGCAATGTAGTTTTCTTTAGCTTTGCTTGCTGTTTGAATAAAGTATCAAGATCTGAAATTATTAATCGGAAGATTCTTCACATAGTTGCATAATTATTCGACTACTTATTGATCTTCACTTATATCCTTCGGAGTAGTTTTTGTTATTGCTCTAGTACTTCACTTAGATATTTTAGAGCACGGTGGTGGATTTGTTTTAAAGAAACTATTGATCTCTCATGCTTCACTTAGATTATTTTGAGAGTTTTTAATAGCATGGTAATTTTCTTAAGGATAATATACTTGGTATTCAAGATATGTGAAACTTTCTTTTGAGTGCGTTGAATACTAAGATAAGTTTGATGCTTGATAATTGTTTTGAGATATAGAGGTGATAATATCAAATCAATGCTAGTTGGGGTGATTATGAATTTAAAGAATGCTTGTGTTGAAGTTTGTGATTCCCGTAGCATGCACGTATGGTGAACAGCTTTGTGATGAAGTCAGAGCACAATTTTATTTATTGATTGTCTTCCTTATGAGTGGTGGTCGGGGACGAGCGATGGTCTTTTCCTACCAATCTATCCCTCTAGGAGCATGCGCATAGTGCTTTGGGTTTTGATGACTTCTAAATTTTTGCAACAAGTGCATGAGTTCTTTTGATTAATGTTGAGTCCATGGATTATACGCACCCTTACACCCTTCCATTATTGCTAGCCTCTCTTGTGCCGTGCAACTTTCGCCGGTACCATACACCCACCCTATACCTTCCTCAAAATAGCCACCATACCTACCTATTATGGCATTACCATAGCCATTCCGAGATATATTGCCATGCAACTTTCCACCGTTCCGTTCATATGACACACATTACTTTTGTCATATTGCTTTTTGCATGAACATGTAGTTGACATTGTATTTGTGGCAAGGCCACCTTCATAATTTTCATACATGTCGCTCTTGATTCATTCCTAACCCGGTACACCGCCGGAGGCATCCATATAGAGTCATATTTTGTTCTAATTATCGAGTTGTAATTGTTGAGTTGTAAGAAAAATAAAAGTGTGATGATCATCATTATTAGAGCATTGTCCCAGTAAGAAAAGGATGATGGAGACTATGATTCCCCCATAAGTCGGGATGAGAATCC
>NC_057803.1:655050597-655083924 GCF_018294505.1 Triticum aestivum | reverse complement strand
AAGGCCCAATAAAAAATGAGAGAAAAAGAGAGAAGGGACAATACTACTATCCTTTTACCACACTTGTGCTTCAAAATAGCACCATGATCTTCATGATAGAGAGAGTCTCATATGTTGTCACTTTCATATACTAGTGGGAATCTTTCATTATAGAACTTGGCTTCTATATTCCAATGATGGGCTTCCTCAAAAGTGCCCTAGGTCTTCACGAGCAAGCAAGTTGGATGCACACCCACTTAGTTTCTTTAGTTGAGCTTTCATATATTTATAGCTCTAGTGCATCCGTTGCATGGCAATCCCTACTCACTCACATTGATATCTATTAATGGGCATCTCCATAGCCCGTTGATACGCCTAGTTGATGTGAGACTATCTTCTCCTTTTTTGCCTTCTCCACAACCACCATTCTAGTCCACCTATAGTGCTATGTCCATGGCTCACGCTCATGTATTGCGTGAAAGTTGAAAAAGTTTGAGATTATTAAAGTATGAAACAATTGCTTGGATCGTCAACAGGGTTGTGCATGATTAAATACTTTGTGTGATGCAGATAGAGCTTCGCCAGACTATATGATTTTGTAGGGATAACTTTATTTTGGCCAAGCTATTTTGAGAAGACATGATTGCTTTGATTTGTATGCTTGAAGTATTATCAATTTTATGTCAATATGAACTTTTGTCTTGAATCTTTCAGATCAGAATATTCATACCACGATTAAGAAGATTTACATTGAAATTATGCCAAACTATCACTCCGCATCAAAAATTCTCTTTTTATCATTTACCTACTCGAGGACGAGCAGGAATTAAGCTTGGGGATGCTTGCTACGTCTCCAACGTATCTATAATTTTTGATTGCTCCATGCTACTTTATCTACTGTTTTAGGCAATAGTAGGCTTTATTTTCCACTTTTATATTATTTTCGGGACTAACCTATTAAGCGGAGGCCCAGCCCAGATTTGCTGTTTTATTCCTATTTCAGTGTTTCGAGGAAAAGGAAAATCAGACGGAGTCAAAACTGAACAAAATCAACTAGAGAAGTTATTTTTGGAAGGAAAGCAACCTGATAGACTTGGAGTGCACGTCAGGGGAGTCCCGGGCTTCCCAAGAGAGTGGGGGGCGCACCCACCCCCCTAGGGTGCACCCCCCTGCCTCGTGAGCACCCCGGAGGTCCACCAACGTACCCCTTGCACCCATATATACCTACGTACCCTACAACTTCCAGAACAGAAGATAGATCGGGAGTTCCGCCGCCGCAAGCATCTGTAGCCACCAAAAACCTCTCGGGAGCCCTTCCTGGCACCCTCTCGGAGGGGGATCCCAACACCGGTGGCCATCTTCATCATCCCGGCGCTATCCATGACGAGGAGGGAGTAGTTCACCCTCGGGGCTGAGGGTATGTACCAGTAGCTATGTGTTTGATCTCTCTCTCTCTCTCTCTCGTGTTCTCTCTCACGTTCCCTCTATGGCACGATCTTGATGTATCCCGAGCTTTGCTATTGTAGTTGGATCTTATGATGTTTCTCCCCCTCTATTCTCTTGTGATGAATTGAGTTTCCCCTTTGAAGTTATCTTATCGGACTGAGTCTTTTATGAGAACACTTGATGTATGTCTTGGTGATCAACTTGCGGGTTTCGTGACATTGGGAACCTATGCATAGGGGTTGGCACACGTTCTTGACTATCCGGTAGTAGCTTTGTGGCACTCTTTGAAGTACTTTTATGTTGGTTGGATGAATCTGAGATTGTGTGACGCATATCATATAATCATGCCCACGGATACTTGAGGTGACAATGGAGTATCTAGGTGACATTAGGGTTTTGGTTGATTTGTGTCTTAAGGTGTTATTCTAGTACGATCTCTTTTATAGATTGATCCGAAAGAATAACTTTGAGGTGGTTTCGTACCCTACCATAATCTCTACATTTGTTCTCCACTATTAGTGGCTTTGGAGTGACTCTTTGTTGCATGTTGAGGGATTGTTATATGATCTATCTATGTTATTATTGTTGAGAGAACTTGAACTAGTGAACGTATGAACCCTAGGCCTTGTTTCCTATCATTGCAATACCGTTTACGCTCACTTTTATCATTAGTTACCTTGCTGTTTTTATATTTTCTGATTACAAAAACCTATATCTACCATCTATTTTGCACTTGTATCTTCATCTCTTCGCCGAACTAGTGCACCTATACAATTTGCCATTGTATTGGGTGTGTTGGGGACACAAGAGACTCTTTGTTATTTGGTTGCAGGGTTGTTTGAGAGAGACCATCTTCATCCTACGCCTCCTACAGATTGATAAACCTTAGGTCATCCACTTGAGGGAAATTTGCTACTGTCCTACAAACCTGTGCACTTGTAGGCCCAACAACTTCTACAAGAAGAAGGTTGTGTAGTAGACATCAGTTACCCAAGTCTCAAGGAAGATGGCATGCCGTTTGAGGATGCGGATTTCCTTGCCTGTGTCAAAGAGATACGCCCCATGGCGACTCTGATAGCCACTGAAGTAGATTATACCAAGTACCAGGAGGGTTATGATGAACAAAATCAAAGGATTCCGACACCTGGATATGACGTGATCAGTCTGATTCCCCCAATTCGTAAGCATATCTTTGCTCATGAAGTTGACCCGGCAGGTCTTGTTGATGATGAAGCAGAATTTGAAGCCTTAAACAACATTGACTGGTCATCATCAACCTTCCAGGAAAAGGAGCAGAGCACAAACATGGAGAGGGATAACCCGGACGCTGCTGGCCAATCCTGAAGGGGAAGTGATACGTCTCCAACGTATCTATAATTTATGAAGCATTCATGCTATATTATTATCTGTTTTCAATGATTATGGGCTTTATTATACACTTTTATATTACTTTTGGGACTAACCTATTAACCGGAGGCCCAGACCATATTGCTGTTTTATTGCCTATTTCAGTATTTCGAAGAAAAGGAATATCAAACGGAGTCCAAACGGAATGAAACCTTCGGCATCGTGATTTTTTGGAAGAATATCATCTTGGAGGCTTGGAGATCAAGTCAGAAGACCCTCGAGGAGCCCAGGAGATAGCCCCCCCCCCTACAGGGTGTGGCCCCCTGTCTTGTGGACCCCTCGAGCACCCCCTGACTGACTTCTTTCGCCTATATAACCCTATGTACCCTAAAACTATCGAATATCAAGATAGATCAGGAGTTCCGCCGCCGCAAGCCTCTGTAGCCACCAAAAACCTCTCGGGAGCCCTTCCCGGCACCCTGCCGGAGGGGGGATCCTTCACCGGTGGCCATCTTCATCATCCCGGCGCTATCCATGACGAGGAGGGGGTAGTTCACCCTCGGGGCTGAGGGTATGTACCAGTAGCTATGTGTTTGATATCTCTCTCGTGTTCTCTCTCGTGTTCCATCTATGGCACGATCTTGATGTATCCCGAGCTTTGCTATTGTAGTTGGATCTTATGATGTTTCTCCCCCTCTACTCTCTTGTGATGAATTGAGTTTTCCCCTTTGAAGTTGTCTTATCGGACTGAGTCTTTTATGAGAACACTTGACGTATGTCTTGCCGTGCTTATCTGTGGTGACAATGGGATATCATGTGCCTCTTAATGTATGTTTTGGTGACCAACTTGCGGGTTCCAACCATGAACCTATGTATAGGGTTTGGCACACGTTCTTGGCTCTCCGGTAGAAACTTTGGGGCACTCTTTGAAGTACTTTGTGTTGGTTGAATAGATGAATCTGAGATTGTGTGATGCATATCGTATAATCATGCCCACGGATACTTGAGGTGACAATGGAGTATCTAGGTGACATTAGGGTTTTGGTTGATTTTTGTCTTAAGGTGTTATTCTAGTACGAACTCTTGAATAGATTGATCTGAAAGAATAACTTTGAGGTGGTTTCATACCTACCATAATCTCTTCGTTCGTTCTCCGCTATTGGTGTCTTTGGAGTGACTCTTTGTTGCATGTTGAGGGATTTTTATATGATCTATCTATATTATTATTGCTGAGAGAACTTGCACTAGTGAAAGTATGTAGCCCATACCTTGTTTCCTATCATTGCAATACCGTTTACGCTCACTTTTATCGCTTGCTACCTTGTTGTTTTTATAATTTCAGATTACAAATACCTTTATCTACCATCCATATTGCACTTGTATCACCATCTCTTCGTCGAACTAGTGCACCTATACAATTTACCATTGTATTGGGTGTGTTGGGGACACAAGAGACTCTTTGTTATTTGGTTGCAGGGTTGTTTAAGAGAGACCATCTTCATCCTACGCCTCCTACGGATTGATAAACCTTAGGTCATCCACTTAAGGGAAATTTGCTACTATCCTACAAACCTGTGCACTTGCAGGCCCAACAACGTCTACAAGAAGAAGGTTGTGTAGTAGACATCAGGAAGCTGTCATGGTGACTCAGTACCTGGTATAAAAAATAATGCAAACTATTTGGACTTAATAAGTCCTGTAATAGGGTAGAGATAACTCAGTCGTGGCCTTGCCATCGTGCATGCTTTGATGCTTAACATTCTTAAGCCGCCTTGTTATATTCGTGCACACAGTTGATTGTTGTTGAAAAAACTGTCCTTCAAATAAACTGCTAGGCCAAAAATGTGATAAAAAATAAACATAGATTAGCTGGTTGATAAAAACACAACTATAATAAATTTTCCACTGGTCCCACCGGTTCATATGACCCGGTCAGTAAGGATGAAGATCCGATATTTGGATACCCGGAAAGTACCTAGATGCTTAAGGGCTGGCGACTCATCAGTCATATTGAACCGGGTTACAAACATTATATTTATCACTGTAAGCCTCGGGAAAAATTCTTAAGTCAAACAATGGGGCTTCCAAAGATAACTTAAATCAAAAAAGAGAAATAACAATGGCAAGGCTACTGATTCGGATACGATTAGTGAACCATCCCAGAGGGGTTTAAACTAGGATTCGAATACGATCATGTAGCCCCCAATGGCTTTGGCTTTGCGCCGATCAAGAGGGTACCGACAGTTGTGTTCTCTTTGGTTCGAATACGACCTATGTTTGAACAGGAAGCCCCCTAATGAGCTTGAGAGTTTTTTAACGACTCTGATTCGAATATGATCAAAGTCAGTTCCCAAATGGGGTTAAGCTATGATTCAAATACGATCAAGAAGCCCCCAAGTGAGCTCGGCAGTGTGCCAATCAAAAGGGTATCAACAGCTATGTTCTCTTTGGTTCGAATACGACCTATGTTTGAACAGGAAGCCCCCTAGTGATCATAATTTTGAACAGCTAGATCCGAATAGAATCGTAAGCCGGATCATAACGGGCTGAGCCGGATCAAATATGACCCGCCCCCGAACGACCATGTGATAAAAAGATGATAATAATAATGAAAATTTTACCTTGTGAGAAGGGAAAAAGGACAAAGGTCTTGCTTTATCATTTATCATAATATATACATTGGCAAAAATATGTACATCAGTGGAGCCTATGGCTCAAGTGTAGTAGGGTCGGAGATGAGCAATGTTCCACGGCCTCCGGGTCTCTTCCTCCAACTTACGTGAGTCTTTGTACTCTCGAACATCAATAAGGTAATATGACCCATTGTTCAAGTTCTTACTGACCACAAATGGCCCTTCCCAAGGTGGGGATAACTTATGAGCATCTGTTTGATCCTGGATGAGTCGAAGCACTAAATCACCTTCCTGAAAGGATCTAGACTTAACTCGGCGGCAGTGATAACGACGCAAATCCTGTTGATAAATCACCAAACAAGCTGCTGCCAAGTCCCGATGTTCATCCAATAGATCAAGAGCATCTTGGCGCGCCTGTTCATTGTCTTCCTCGACATAAGCCGCCACACGAGGTGAATCATGATGGATGTCACTAGGGAGAACGGCCTCAGCTCCGTAGACCATGAAGAAAGGCGTATAACCTGTAGATCTGTTAGGATTAGTGTTGATGCTCCATAACACAGAAGGTAACTCCTCAACCCAACAACCCCGCGTCCGTTGCAAAGGGACTAAGAGTCGGGGCTTAATGCCTTTCAGGATCTCTTGATTAGCTCTCTCGGCTTGACCATTGGACTGAGGGTGATCCACTGATGAAACATCAAGCCGGATATGCTCACGTTGACAGAACTCCTCCGTGGCACCTTTAGACAGATTAGTTCCATTGTCAGTTATAGTGTTGTGTGGAAAACCAAAACGAAATATCACCTTCTTCATGAAATGAACTGTTGTGGCTGCATCACACTTACTGACCGGCTCTGCCTCAACCCACTTTGTAAACTTATCAACTGCCACCAGGAGGTGAGTCTTTTTATCTTTTGATCTCTTGAAAGGCCCAACCATGTCAAGCCCCCAGACTGCAAACGGCCAAGTAATTGGAATCATCCTCAACTCTTGAGCCAGCACATGAGCCCGTCTTGAGAACTTCTGACAACCATCACATTTACTGACCAGATCTTCTGCATCTGCATGAGCTGTCAGCCAATAAAACCCATGACGAAAAGCTTTAGCCACAAGAGATTTTGACCCAGCGTGATGACCGCAATCTCCTTCATGAATCTCACGGAGAATTTCTTGGCCTTCTTCAGGAGAGATGCAACACTGAAAAGCCCCTGTAACACTGCAATGATGCAACTCGCCATTGATAATCGTCATGGATTTAGAGCGCCAGGTTATCTGCCTGGCCAAAGGTTTCATCCTCAGGTAACTCGCCTCGTGTCATATAAGCCAGATACGGAACCATTCAATCTGGGATGATATGAATAGCCGCCACCAACTGTGCCTCAGGGTCAGGAATAGCCAAATCTTCCTCTGTAGGTAGCTTGACAGAAGGGTTATACAAAACATCCAAGAAAGTATTAGACGGCACCGGCTTACGCTGAGATCCCAACCGGCTTAAGGCATCAGCCGCCTCGTTCTTTCTCCGGTCAATGTGTTCCACCCGATAACCCTTGAAGTGCCCCGCAATTGCATCAACCTCCCGGCGATAAGCCACCATGAGAGGGTCCTTTGAGTCCCACTTGCCTGACACTTGCTGAGCCATGAGATCGGAGTCGCCAAAGCACCTTACCCGGCTTAAATTCATCGCTTTAGCCATCCGGAGACCATGGAGCAAGGCTTCATACTCAGCTACATTGTTAGTACAAGGAAACATCAACCGGAGTACATAACAAAACTTATCACCCCGAGAGGAAGCCAAAATAACTCAAGCCCCCGAGCCTTCCAGTTGCCTAGACCGATCAAAATGAATTGTCCAATAGGTATTGTCCGGTTTTTCCTTAGGCATCTGCAATTCTGTCCAGTCATTGATGAAATCCACCAATGCTTGAGATTTCATAGCTCTGTGTGGCACATATTTTAAACCATGAGGCCCAAGCTCAATGGCCCATTTAGCGACTCGCCCTGTGGCCTCTCTGTTCTGAATAATATCCCCCAAGGGGGTAGAACTAACCACAGTGATGGGATGGCCTAAGAAATATTGCTTAAGCTTCCGGTCGGCCATAAACACCCCATAGACAAGCTTCTGCCAGTGCGGATATCGCTGCTTGGACTCAATCAGTACCTCACTGATGTAGTAAACCGGCCGCTGAATCAGGTGCTCCTTGTCAGCCTCCTTGCATTCCACCACAATAGCCACACTAACAGCACGTGTGTTAGCAACCACATATAGGAACAAGGGCTCCTTATCAATGGGAGCAGCAAGAACCGGCGGCTTAGCCAACTGTCTCTTCAGATCTTCAAAGGCAGTATTGGCAGCGTCACTCCAAGTAAAGCTATCCGTCTTCTTCATCATCCGATACAGCAGCATAGCCTTCTCCCCTAACCGGCTTATGAATCGTCTTAAGGCGGCGATACGACCCGCCAAACGCTGGACATCATTAATGCATGCCGGCTTGGCCAGGGAGGTGATGGCTTTGATCTTCTCCAGGTTAGATTTGATGCCTCTGTTAGAAACCAGAAAGCCCAAAAGCTTACCTGCAAGCACACCAAAAACACACCTGGCCGGGTTAAGCATCATCTTGTAAACCCGGAGATCATCAAAGGTTTCCCTGAGATCATCAATCAAGGTCTCTTCCTCTCTGGACTTAAACACTATGTCATCCACATAAGCATGGACATTGCGTCCAATCAGATCATGAAGACAATTCTGTACGCATCAGTGGTAAGTCGCCTGGGCACTCTTGAGCCCAAAAGGCATTGAAACATAGCAGAAGGCTCCAAATGAAGTGATGAACGCCATCTTCTCCTGGTCCTTAACAACCATCTTGATCTGATGATAACTAGAGTAAGCATCCAAAAAGCTCAAACGCTCACAACCCGCCGTAGCATCGATGATCTGATAATTACAAGGGAAAGCAAAAGGATCAGCAGGACAAGCTTTGTTTAAGTCCGTGTAATCCACATACATACGCCAAGTGTCATTTTCTTAAGAACAAGCACCGGGTTAGCTAGCCACTCTGGATAAAACACCTCAATGATAAACCCAGCCGCCAAGATCCGGGCCACTTCCTCACCGATAGCTTTCCCTCTCTCCTCATTAAACCGCCGAAGAAATTGCTTGACCGGCTTAAACTTTGTATCAATATTAAGAGTGTGATCAGCGAGTTCTCTCAGAACACCCGACATGTCAGATGGCTTCCATGCAAAAATGTCCCGATTCTCACGGATGAACTCGCTGAGCGCGCCTTCCTATTTGGGATCCAAATTAGCGCTGATACTGAACTGCTTGGATGAATCGCCTGGGACAAAATCGACAAGCTTAGTCTCCTCTGCCGACTAAAATTTCGTGACCGGCTCAAGCTCTGTAGTTGGCTTCTTCAAAGATGTCATATCCGTCGGGTCAACATTATCCTTGTAGAACTTTAACTCTTCCATCGCGCAGGCCGACTCAGCATAAGCCGCGTCACCTTCTTCACATTCCAGAGCCACCTTGCGGCTCCCGTGCACCATAATGGTTCCCTTATAACCCGGCATCTTGAGCTGCAAGTACACATAACACGGCTGTGCCATGAACATGGCATAAGCCGGCAACCCAAATAGAGCATGATATGGGCTCTTGATCTGAACTACTTTAAATGTTAATTTCTCAGCTCTGGAATCATATTCATCCCCAAATGCTACCTCCAACTCTATCTTGCCGACCGGATACGCTGACTTACCAGGTAAAGCTCCATGGAAAAAAGTGTTGGACTTCTTAAGGCTCTTATCGGTCAGCCCCATGCGACGGAAGGTCTCATAATAAAGGATATTGATGCTGCTGCCTCCATCCATCAGCACCTTGGTGACTTGTATACACCCATTTGAGGGGACACGACCAGGGCTAAGTGACCCAGATTGTCAACCCGGGGAGGGTGATCCTCTCTACTCCATATTATAGGCTGATCAGACCACCTCAAATAACAAGGGATTGTCGGCTCAACCGCGTTCACGGCCCTCTTATGAAGCTTCTTGTCCCGTTTACACAAACTGGTGGTAAACACATGATATTGCCCACTGTTCAGCTGCTTTGGATTGCTCTGGTATCCACCTTGCTGCTGCTGCTAACTGCCCTGGCCAGCCTGTTGGTTATATCCACCCTGGTTCCCATGGGAATTTTTAAATTGTAATTTGACCCGCCGCCCGGGCCATGAAAGCCACCACCACCTGGACCGCCCGGGCCATTGTTACCGTCAAACACGTGGGAATTCTTGAACGCCTTCATAATCGTGGAATCTTTCCACAAATGTGTATTCGGCTTCTCCTTAGTACCGTGTCTCGGACAAAGTTCATTCAACAACTGCTCAAGTGTGGGTCCTGACCCGCCAGACCGAGGAGGTGGCCTTCCCTTGCGCCACTGGTTATGACCCTGCGCATTGGTGTTAGCCACAAAATCCAAGCTACCGTCAGCCTTATGTTTGTTACCTCCTTGACTTGCCGGATTGTGCTGAGAGCCCTTGCCGTTGTCGTTCCTCTTTCCCTTCCCTGCCTTCTCATCATCAGACTCGGGATCCTTGGTACTATCAGAATCGGCATACTTGACCAGAGCCGCCATCAGCGTGCCCATGTCATTGCACTCACGTTTGAGCCGCTCGAGCTTTTGTTTCAAAGGTAAGAAACGGTAATTCTTCTCCAACATTAAGACCGCAGAGCCGGCATCCATCTTATCAGATGAATGTATTATGGCCTTAACCCGGCGTACCCAATGGGTTGTAGACTGACCCTCTTCCTGCTTACAATTCGTCAGGTCCACGATCGACATGGGATGCTTGCACCTGTCTTTGAAGTTCTGGATGAACCGGGCCTTTAACTCTCCCCATGAACTGATTGAATTGGGTGGCAGGCCTTTCAACCAGGTGCGGGCGGTTCCATCCAACATCATGGTGAAGTACTTAGCCATTGCTGCGTCAGAAACCTCCAACAGCTCCATAGCCATCTCGTAGCTTTCAATCCATGCCCCAGGCTATAAGTCGGCTGTGTAATTCGGCACCTTCCTCGGCCCTTTAAAATCTTTAGGCAACCGCTCGTTACGTAGAGCCGGCACCAGACACGGGACTCCTCCAGTCCGGGTGGCTATATCTGCCTCAACAGAAGTCGCCGGGTAAACCGGATATGGATGATAAGCCGTCAACTGAGCCGCCTGCTCAGCCGCCGGTTCACCCTCTTGTCGTAGTCTCTGTTGCTCCACCAAGTTAACAGCCTCATGACGCGGCGGGTTACCACCACCTGGCTGGTCACGGCGTCTAACATTGCTTGATACAGCCGCTGAATCCATGTGCCTGCTATAACTCGGGCTTCGGCTTGGACGAGGGGTCGAGTGGATCCTGTCTCGGCTGTATGAGTATGCCTCCTGCTGTACCAAAGCCGTCTGAAGAAGTTCCCTAACCCGGCGGGTTTCAACTGCAGTCGAGAGTCGCCATCAATTGGGAGAGCCGCCAATCGGGTTGCCGCTGCTATCATGTTTTCCAATGGGTTGGAGTAATGACCCAGAGGGGTTGGTACGTACTGACGTGGCGCCATGTTTACACGGGGAGGACCCATCACCGATGACTGAAATGGTGCTCCGTCCCCGGGTGTCGCAACATGGTCTGGCCCTGTGCACGGAGGGAGCCATGGCGGGTTGCCTGTCTGCGGGATGAGCCATGGCGGGTTACTGGGCCCTCCTCCTGGCGTGTTAAAAAGGTTCCGAGGGTCATAAACCGGGGGAAGTCGAGACTGGGTCTTCTAATGCCTTCTCCTCATGACCTCATTAGCCGCGTTCCGGTCTTGCGTAAGCCGGAAAGCGTGTGCCTGGATCTGCTGAGCCTGAACGTCCAGAGCCGCCTGCTCTACGGTTATCCTAACATCTTCTGCTGCCAGGTCTTCCTTAGCTTGCGCCATATCCAACTTTAACTGCGCCACTTCTGCATCATGACTGGCTTGATCGGCCGGGCTGACTACGGCGGTTAACAGGGTGGTCATCTTGTCGGTGAGATCCATTAACACCTGGGCGTGTGAACGCACAGGACCTCCTGCCCTGGTTGCCGCTGACCCGGATGTTACAGCCGCTGAAGTTGCGGAATCTTGGATGGGTTGGGTGCCGGCCATGAAGATCCCGACCCTGCACGACGGCTCAAGACAATCCGGAATACTGCTGCCATCGGAACAACCGCCAAGCCCGCCATCCTGCAGTTGGTATAATGAATCCGTCTCACCTGTGGACGACTCACCGTCAGAGTAGCTGGCCGCCTCACCAGCAGAGGCAGATCCTTCAGAGAGCCCTCCGTGGATGCATCCTACGAAGGCACGCTTCACAGCCGGAAGAGCCCAGGCGGGTCTCGCACGCTGAGCCGTTTCGACGAGGTCGGTGCAGATGTCCGGCTCAGGGTCCGGCTCGCCGATCTTGCCGATGAAGACGTGGATTTCGCCGAAGGGGACCCGGTACCCGTACTCCATTGAGCCGGCCTTGGGGCCCCATCCTACGTCGTCGATGTAGAGCTTGCCGCGACGACTCTTGGTCATCCGGCCCACAGCGTATCCCTTGAGCCCTTCGAAGCTGCCCTTAAAGAACTCAAATCCACCGTGCACTGGCCCCACGGTGGACGCCAACTGTCGTGGAATTGTGACGTCAGATGTCCTAGTGAAAGGACTTAGTCGTGGAGCCATCGCAACTAGGAAGCTTGAAGGGGTTAATCAGGACAAGAGACACGAGAGGTTTTATACTAGTTCGGCCCCTTACGATGAAGGCAAAAGGCTATGTCTAGTTGTGATTGTGATTATGTATGTCTCGATAACCAGGAAGCAGAATCGCCTGACCTAGCTCTCGAGTCGTTGTTTCGTACCCTGAACCGTCGTCGGGTCGTCCCTTTATATACTGAGGTTGACGCCCAGCGGCTCTACAGAGTCCCGGCCGGCTTATAGATTGTATCCGGCTCGGTCTTTTAATCTTTCTTGCCTTACAATACAAGTTACATGATCAAGGCGGTTTAACACTATGGGCCTTAGGTCACCTCTGAGCCGTTGGACCTTTACTAAGCCGCCGTCTTCAAGCTTGAGCTTCTGTCCTCAAGAATGCTTGTAAGTATAACCCGGCTCCTTATGGCGGGTCATACTAGTAGTTATATCCCTATCCCAGGTGTGCCACCTGTGCGCCCGTACAGGGCCTCCACTTTCCAGAGGCCCCGGTTTTCGAAATTGCAGCCCACTGCGCATGAGCTGGCCCAGTGGCTGGCACGCAGCTTAATTAACTTTTGCGCAATGCGCGCGATGAAGCAGCAGCCAGCAGGCCACCCAATTCCCCTCAAAAGAAAAAAAAGCAGGCCACCAGATTCGATGCGGCAGCTGACAATCCCCTGTCAAACCGTTCGCCTCGTGGAGATCTAAACCTCCGGCGACCACGCTGCAGCGGCGGCTCGGGGTCTCTTCTTTTCCTCTCTTCCTCCACGGCGTCTATCGATTCATCAGTCAGGACGACACCATCAAAAACTTTCTCTTCTTCCTCGACCACGTGACGATGGCATACCAAAGATCAGAATTTTTTGATTCTACTAGGTTTGTTCGTTTTTTGGCTGATCTTTCGCCTTCACATGTCGGCAGCCAAAAGATGGAGACGTCAGACTTTTTCTCTAACAACGATAGTACCACATCGCTAGCGCACCAAGGTTCGTACCGGGATATATGCGTGCCTCTCGTCCGCTGCACCAGCCGGGCGTGGTGGTGCACGCCTATGACTCCAGCTTTGGAGGGCGGGTTGGCATCCGATGGGCTTGGGTTTGGGCTCGAGCCCATGGCGATTGGTGCGACAAGTTCCACAGACGACTCACAAGCTTGTGTGTCGCAAATCGTGTCGCCCATGAAATAAGAAAGCCGTTCGTGGAGTCTGTTCAGGTGCTTATATATATGCTGCGCGGGCTCACGCTCCCAGCCGAGCAAGCAACTGCGATCCCTTCCGCCTCCCATGAGAAGCTTGCTTAAAAACCCTTCCTATCTATGCCAACCTTTTTTTCTTATTTTTTCCTTTAGAAAACATTTTATACACTGTACAAACACATTTTTTTTCCAGACATACATATATTGAAATACTCCAGTTCTTGCAAAGCTTGGCGTAAAACACATTCACTCTTGTGCCCAATACAGAAATAACAAATTAAATGAGCAATAAGATATTGCTATAGTTACTCATTGTAGCAGATTTTTTCAAGAAACACGAACTAGTATGTTTGCATGACATAATTTGTGCATGATTATCTATATAACTTTAAAAAAATAGTTTCCGGTTCGCTCGCAAAAAAAGTAGTTTTGGTTTTCTAAACTAAAAGAAGCAAGTGAACCCCGAAGTTCAAAATCCAATCAGTAAATTCAGAGTCGAGTACATGAGCATGTGCTCCTAGCTCAAGCAACATTTATTGATTTCATGGTGTGCACTATGTCAACTTGTTCGGCATAGATTTATGCCGTCTCCTTGTATGGTGACGTTAGGGTTTCTCCTCATGCAGCGAGATTTGGTGTCAGGTGCTTAAAATACATGCAAATGTTCAACAACAACGACTACGACTCCATGGCACTGACCATTAGGGGCACGTGTACAAAGACTTCCTAGCTGTGGTGTCGACAAGGTCAAGCCAACTCAAGTAGGGAAGGGGCGCAGCGGTGGCTCACTCAGATGATAATACTGATCGTTTGGTGGTATCAGAATCTTGATATTATTTATTATGTATGAGATACTTTGTACTTCTAGTAAACTTGTATAATAGATCTGATCCTTTTTGTCGGAAAGAGCTCGTCCTTCTTTTTATGAAGGAGGCCACGACGATGAAGTGCTCCTCCTCTAGACGGAACTCATCTTTCATGAGCTGGAGGAGTAGCCGTTCGGCATGCGGACAGTGATGAGACGGATAGTGGATGCACGAATTAAAAGTTATAAGGGTTATAATATAAGGTAGTGCAGCTTCTTTTATCTAGGCGTTGCACAAGGTAGTGCAGCTCCTTAAAAAACCATTTCACTCATTTCAAAAAATGACTTCATCATACAAAATAACATAATTCACGCATTTTTCTAAACACTGTACAATCACAGACGCTCACATACATAGTAACAAATTTCACGCATTTATAAAAACATATCTCACTCTTTGTAAAAACATAGTTTCACTCGTTTAAGAACTAATTTCACATTTTTCAAATATCTTATTTCACTCCTTTTATAGAACTTATTTCACCTCATTGATAAAAATATCATCTTTCAAAAATGCATAAAATCATTTAAAATACACATTTCACTCATTTCAAAACTACTAATTTCACTCATGAAGAAGTTGGTATATTTGAAAAATATAACTAAACCCATGTAAAATAAGAAACTCCACAAAACACACACTGAAATATGGAGCATCACAATCATATTTCAGTTTTAGTTATATTTCAAAATATATATCAGTTTAAGTTATATTTGAAAGGAACATATTGAAACTCAATTTCTTGTTATTTGAATGTTGTGATGTCTGGTATTAATACTGAAAATATTGATCTATGAAATATGTGTATTTTCAAAGGAACATAATGAAACTGACTTTTTTTTTGACATGTGATATGACACAGTAATGAGACTAACTTCTTTAATTGAAAAATGCTATCCTGTATATGTGAAATTGTAATGGAATAATTAAACGAGCGAAATGTGTCTTGTAAAAGAAAGTGATAATTTCACTCATTTGGTGAACATGCTTCACTCATTTGCAAAAGCCGATATCACTCATTTTAAAAGTCCAATTCCAATCATTTCAGTAGAACATATTTTCTCATTTCAGTAATTTTAAAAAAACATTGCATTCATTTACAAAAGTCAGATTTCACTCATTTCAGAAAACACATTATGTTCACTAAATTGAAGCAACAGATTTCACAAATCTGAGGAAACACATTACATTCACACAATTTACAAAAGATAGATATCACTCATTTCCCTCAATGCAGAAAACACATTACACTAACTCAATTTAAATAATATATTTCACTCATTTCAGAAAACTAATTGCACTTATTACAAAAGATATATTTAAAACTAATTTCACTATGTATTTGCAAAACTGATATTTCACTGCTACTACTGGATAGCTTTCACATGTAATGGTTATATTTCACAAATAGAATTATCAAACACTGAAATAGGCAGTTTCACAAAAAATATATTAAGTGAAAAAAGTTAATTGAAACGTTGAAAATAAAATGTGTTTGAAATATATCCAAGATTGATTTTATTCTAAAGGTCACGGCGCCAAGAGATCTAATATACAATTATTTAAAGGTAGTGCAGCTTCTTTTATCTAGGCGTTGCACAAGGTAGTGCAGCTCCTTCCACCTAGAAGCTGCACTAGGTAGTAGTGCAGCTCCTTTCACCTAGGAGCTGCACAACTAGGAGTGGGCCCCGGGCTTCCATGCTGGTAAGGACTGTAGCGCCTATCAGTTAGGCACTACTCTGTGTAGTGCAGCGCGGCCTGTCGTTCGCTACACAAAATGGGTTAGTTAGGTGAATTTGTTTAGCTATGGTTTAGTTTCTGAAATAGTTACACCTCGAAGACAGTTTTGTCCATTTTGCCTATATCGATGCGCGGGCTTACGCTCACAGCCGAGGAAGCAACCGCGATCCCTTCCGCCTCCCATGAGAAGCTCGCTTATTACCCCTCCTATCTATGCCAACCCTTTTCACATATTTTTCTTTAAAAACATTTATACATTGTCCAAACACATGCTTTCTTTTGCAGACCGACACATATTGAAATACTTCTCTTCTTTTTTTGCGGGAATATTCAGATACTTCTTGCAAAGCTTGGGGTACAAAACATTCGTTCTTGAGACCTGTACCAAGATAACAAATAAAATGCGCAATAAGATATTGCTATAGTTATTCATTCTAGCCGTTATTTCCAGAAACACGGAATAATATATTTTCTTAAGAAAAATTGCAGGCGTGTGGTAAGCTACCATGTGTGCACGACATAATTTGTTCATGATTATTTATATAACTTTAAAAAATAAATATAGTTGTTGGTTCACCCCCAAAAAATGTTTTTGGTTTTCTAAACTAAAAGATGGAAATGAACCTGGATGTTCAAAATCCAGTCAGTAAATTCAAGAGTTGAGTACATGATCGTGTGCTCCTAGCTCAAGCAAACATTTATGGATTACATGCTGTGCACTATGTCAACTAGTTCGGTGTAGATTCATGTCGTCTCCTTTGGACGACGGGGTTAGGGTTTCTCGTCATAAGGCGAGATTTGGTGTCAGGTGCTTCCAATCCATGCAAAGGTTCAACAACGACGACTACGCCTCCATGCATGGCACTTGCCATTATTGGCACATGCACAAAGACTTTCTAACTATCATCTAAAAGGTCAAGCTGGCTCCAGTAGGGGAGCGGCGCATCGGCCGCTCACTCAGGCGGCAATAGTGGTCATTCAGTGATCTCAGAATCTTGATGTATTTTTTGTTATGTTTGACATAATTTATATTTCCGGTGAACTTCTATAATAGATATGATCTTTTTCGTAAAAAGAAAAGTTGTCCTTCTTTTTACGTAGGAGGCCACGACGTTGAGGTGCTCCTCTAGGTGGAATTCATCTTTCATGAGCTGGAGGAGTAGTTGTTCGGTATGCGGATAGTGATGGGCCGGATAGTGGGTGCAGAGAGGCACCCGGACAAGGACTGAGGTACCACCACGGCAATTTGTTCATGATTATTTATTACTTTTAAAAATGGTTTTCAGTTTACTAGCAGAAAACTATTTTCACTTTTTCCAAACTAAAAGATGCAAGTGAACCAGGAAGCTCAAAATCAAGGTAATTTAGAGTTGAGTATGTGAGCACTATGTCAACTTGTCCTTCCTTGTGTGAAGGAGGCCAGGACGATGACGTACTCCTGTATGCGGAACTCATCTTTCATAGCAGGAGTGGGCGCATGCAGTGATTGGCCGGGTAGTGGGTGCAGAGGAGTTCCGGACAAGGGCTGATGTACAACCACGGCAAGCGGTTTTTGACCGTGGGAAGTCTCCGAGGCATGCGAATCAAGGTGTGGTTAGATGGTCAGAGGACAGTGTAGAATAATCGCAAATTCCGTGTAATTGGCCAAGCTGCTAAAGTAGCTAAAGTAGCGATAAATTTTGTCCATAAAATAGATCCTAATGACATTGGTATTCTTCGGGCATCTCCAACGGTGACCTGTAAATTATCTTCCGCATCCGTCCGCAGACAGAAGGAGTAGGCCATGGATAAGGATGCAAGAGGACGTCATCTGACGCTAGACGCATACATTTTGACAACAACTCAAACTAGCCGGATGTAATTCATTCAAACACCGTCGGATTTCATATAAACACGGCTGGATTTCATATAAACATAAATGATTTTATCTAAACATGATAGATTTCATTACATTTACATTAACTAAGCGGAGCTCGTCCGGCTAGGTCTAAATGGTTGTCAGCGCCCGTTCCCTGTGTCGGGCCATGAGGCCCGAGAACTGAAACTTCACAGTCTCCAGTTCCGCATCGGCGCTCTCCAGCTTCATCTCTATAACCTCCGCCTGAGGAGGCCCGGGAAGTGAAGTTGTCTGCCTTCACATCGCCGCCAAGCAACTAATTGGCCAAAGATGTTGAGCCCACCAAGCTTGCGTCGATGGGAGGGGAGGAGCGGTGGACTTCCTGTGACACGAGCGGCGGCGACCAATGGTGCACTACTCTCCCTTGCTGCCCGAGGCGCCTGCGGACGTTCCGGCTTCGTGGTCGTCGCGATGGGGCACAAAATCAGCAAGGTTCTCCTCCTCCTGCTGCTGCTCCTCGGTCTCACCAAACATCGCCTCACCCGCGTCGTCACTCTCCTTGTAGGCGGCCGCCACCTCCGCCGCCCTCTGGCGGTACTGCCAGTTGGAGAGGCGGATCTCGCGGCTAGAGCGGGAGGAATCGAGCAACGCATCTTGCTCCTCCAGGTCCGCGTCCGGCGGGACTGCCCTGCCAGTGGCAAGCTGCTCCTCGCTGCTCCTCAGCTTGCAGGTGCTCCTACATGATGTGGTGGTTGTAGGCGGCGTTGCCTGCGCCTCCTAGAACTGCTCCTCCCGCACCATGTCCATGTAACAGGCACTGGAGGAGGTGGCACGAAGGAGGAGGAGGGTTACTCTGGTTCGTCGCCGGCATCGTACCCTATTAATTGTGACATCATCGTCCACCGGTCGCATGACGGCCAACCAACCGGCAGCAATGGCGGCCATATCCTTCTTTTGGTACGACGTCTGCCGTTCTCATAGAGCTTTGGCGGGGGAGGAATCCATGGTAGGAGTGGTGCGGAGAGGGATCGGAGGTGGATGAATGCAGCTATGGCGGAGGCACCGGTTTTTATAGTAACTAGATGACCCGTTGCGCCGATGGCGCAAAGGCCGAGAGCAAGCCAAGTATTGAAAGAGTACACATAAAAATATTTAGAGACGGATTGAAACATATGGAAATAAAAAATTGTTGCTGGCAATGTCATGATTTTCTCTAACCAGTATAAACATATATAATAGTCTTCTGAAAATATTAGTAGAAGGGCAGTTGATTACATATATAGAACAAGGGATCACAAACTTGTTTTGACCACAAAAACAGTAATAAGGTCTAAAGTGTACATGCAGTATCATACACGAATGGAAATCTAAAGGCTATACATATCTTGCTCATAGCAACACCAAAACCGCAAAGATACTGGATCGATTGATACGAAAACAAAAGGTGGCTGTTGTTGGTTAGGACATATAGACTGAAGATCACCAAAAACTATCTTGTGTGTCTTCAGGCACTGCTCTGACTTCATGCCAATATAGTGTAACCTCTGCGTCAATTCTTCAATGCTTGGATTAGCTACTACTTCAGTTCTTTTGATAAAACAGTTTTTACACCACCAGCAGCACCCCTAAGATTAGCAAGGTTCCAGCAAAAGGATCACATGAGAACCACATATCTGTATTCTATATGAAGAGAAACACAAACCCAACAAGATCATATAAAGAAACAGGGGTATCAAAACTGCAATTGCTATAAGAACAGAAGCTTGATTGCACAGGGTTTCTTATTACTGTTTTGTTTTATGATTCATGCATGTATTTCCAGTCTGGATTGATAGCTAACAGGGTATTATGTTTCATTGCCTAGAGAGGCGTCTTAAGCCTAGGTGGCTGAGCAAGGCCAGTTTCCATGGTGTTAGTAAGTGCAGTGGCCGGAGCATTTGCAGCAACGCCGGCCAGTTCAGATCCCTATGATTGAGTCAAGCTAGTCATTGGGAACCATGCAAGAGGAAAAAAAATAAAGAGGACGCTAAATCCGATAGAAATATTAACAATTGTTGAAACAAAAGAACTTATGAAAGTTGGTGTGACCACCCGGTCATCATCCTTCTGCTGCCAAATAAGGACACGTGCGTGTGGAAGACCCCTCTTTTCAAACTCTATGGTGTAGAAAACTGGAAAACAGAAGGGTAAATGAAAAACATGAAAAAAAAGAAATGTGGGTAAGAAAAATGAAGAAAGGAGAGAAAATGCACTGCGCATAGTACCAACAACTACAGTCCCAAACATCTTTTTGGTCCTGATCTTCTGTAGGTACTCAAGCAGGTTCATGTGATATACATATCAGCCCTATCGACTGTTTTTTGCCAAGGTTCAAGAGTCTTCATTATTTCAGGCCACCTTGGATTACATGCGAATGTTGTGTTTATATCAGGTGATGCTTGGACAAGGGAAATAGTCATCGTGGCCAGGAACCATTTTGTTTCCGCTTCAGTTCATAATTTGCTAATGTTGGCTATCTAGTGCAGAAAAGAGTGATTATATAACCTCTGTTGATATCCGTCGGCATGTCCCAGTTTCAGCCGTCATAATTTCAGTCACAGTTTCCTCTCGTCCAAGCCCAAAAACACTAAGCTTCAGCTTCTTACGGTTTGCAGTAAGCAACAAATTATCTGCACACACGAAATTTTTATTAGGATACTGTAAAAACATAAAAAGTTTGACGGAACAGCTTTGACAGAAAGGAACAAACCAATTATTGGAAGAACTTAGAAGGTAAAGCAAGTAAAACAAAATGGAAAGATTGAGAGGGTGACTGAAACATATTGTGAGTGAACCATTAACATGAATTAAAGCGGATACCATGGATATGGAACCAGAAACATTCAAGAATGAGATGTAGAAACATCTGACAGAAATTTGTATATGATTAACCGACCAGCTACTGAAAACCAAACAAGCTGAACCAAAAAGATGAAACTGAAAACAGTATCTTCGCAAGTCATTCAGTTTTTAAACCAGATGCTATGACGTTGATGTACAAATGACGAAACAAATAGTACCCACCCAAAGTAGAAAAGAGTCTTTTATTGAAGTGTCATAAATTGTTAAAAGCAGATGCCGCTAACCCACTTGATTCTGCAAGTAAATAAGCAATAGATCTGACTGCTGAATCCAATGATTGGTATCGAAAAAGGAAAAGGGTACATCGTCTTTAACCTGTTGACTCTATGAAAGCTTTAATCACCATCAGAAACAATCCTAATTAGAAATGCATTAGGGTTTCTACCTATGATGCAGCAGATTGGTATTATGAATCAAAATGTTTAGAAATCATGTAATTCTACTGCAACAAAGTTAATATGAATAATATGAACATATTAAGAAGAGGTGGCTTTCCAAAAACAGAATAAAGCTTTCAGGGTAAAAAATCTCACCTGCCAATGGAACCTAATCCAATAAATATAGGTAAAGATGAATAAGGACTTCCCATGATAGTGTTCCAAGTCATCATGATCTCCCCACAGTCAAATGAAGAACATACATCTCCACACAATAACTCCCCGTCAAACTATCAACCATAGGAATAAAGCCAAAACCATAAAACATCAACACTGGAGGCCCAACAAATATATCCTCCTCTTATAATACAAGAGCACAGATATTAGTATTAAAATTCTCACTCTATATAGAGTATAAACAATAGACATCAATTTCCATTCTGAAACCATACTTGCTCAAGCACAAACGAAATTGTGAGAAATTTATTTATCAAAATATATAATTATAATTGAAAGAAGTTGTAATAGTTCACTTTAGTACTATATTTTGGCAGTGCTATTTTTTATTTCGAATCCATATGAACATTGCCATTGACTGTGTTTATACACGACTGGTATTCCTCTAAACTGAATAATGATGTGACTAAGCAAAAATAAATAAGCAATGATCCATTCCCGGATTATATTGGGAGTTGTTGCTAGAGGAAAATGTGAAAAGAAAAATGGCTTCATCAGGCACAGTAGTAAATATATACACAGCACGGTGCTGCAACAAAAGAACAAACAAACAGACAGAAAACCTTGAAATTGCTCCATATATCTTAGGTGTGATTGCTAAAACTTGAGCCTCTTTATTTTGTAGCTACACAAGATGCAAAAGGAAACAGATTGTTAGTTGAAGAGAGGGTACTTGCCACTTTTTTCTTTTCCTTTAATTGTGTTTACAACATCTCCTGGCCACCCAAACCTACATGCCAAACAAAAATGAAATTAGAGAGCAAGGGGAGGAGGAACTCACATGGGGAGGTGCAGCCAGAAGGGACGAGCAGTGAGACAGTGCGAGGTGGGATGTCCCCGGCACCAGTGCCATGGCTGGGCCAAGCAGCCTCCATGGCTCCCCCACGGTGCCCCGTCTGAAACCACGGCAGGAGGAGCTCGTTCATCACCACGCTCATCAGCTCGTCATCACCGGGACGCCCGGATCTCCTCTTCCTCCTCCAGATCCCACCTCTCTCGTCTTCCTCCAGATCCAGGGCCGGTGGCGCGGGGAGGAGAGAGACGGCTGATTTCGGCCAGTATAATCAAGACAGTCCCTGCTCTATCAAATTGCATGTTAGTGCTAAGCCTTGATTTCAGGTCAAGACGGTGCAGATAAAACAACCTAATCGTTTCCTTTTCATATATCGTCAATCATTGCATGTTTCACTTTTGAGTTCATCCAAAAAGCACACCAAATGTAACAGTTGGATTGATTGTATTATCCCTGAAATGCCATTATCAGAAATTCAAATGGCGCTCAATCGTAAATAGAAGTGCACGGCTTGCTTATCACGCTTACTTGGGACTCATAGGCCTTATCTAATCCCATTTACAAAGTACTAATAAAGTCTGTCTACTAACATTAAACTATGGAGAAGATGTGCTTTGGATGGGATTAGGAAAGAATTGATAGGATGGCCTGAACTATATTACAACAAAGATGAATACTTACCTTTTCGTGGCAATGGTTGATTGTGCATCCAGAGAAATCTGCCAGACTTCAAAGAAGTTTGGTTCCTTTGCAAGATCTGGCAAAGATTATATAGCTTTTGAGTTTGCCTGGTAAGCAAGCAAGAACGAAATAACAATGAACCAGAAAGTTGCCTTAGCAAGAGTACAGAGAACATAGTGCATGCTACAGTAGGGTTGTAAAATTTCTTAAAGTCTTTAGACTATCAACATCCTTATATTATATAATCAAAGTTGTCACTGTTAAATCCAATGAATGGCCCATTTTGAAATCTGAATTGTACTTTGCAAATGTCATGGAACAGTGATCAGATTAGAAGAAATAAACCTGATATAAGCAATCTAAACATGTGTGAACTACAAAGCATTGGTTCAGGTTATAACGATAATTAGAAAATGATGGCATACAAGTACGCCATGGCACACCGTGGTGAACTCCAGAGACCAAAACAAACTCTGAATATGTTCTCACAGGTTCACTGATTTACTCCCTCTGTACCTAAACATAGGACAACTAAATACTACTCCCTCTGTTCAAAATAATTTGAACTAAAACCACAACAATTATTTTGGAACGAAGGGAGTGACATATTAGGAAGTATATATATTCGGTAAATAAAAATAATTTCATTTTATTTTTCTTGCAGAGTACTTACAAACACATGACTGAAATGAACCTACGGGCTGAAGGAAGAGCTCACCAGGAGGTTAAACCTGCAAATTTGCACTCATCGTCTGCAAGGAGAAAACAACACACGATGTATAGTCCGACAACCAGTCCCATAAGCATGCACAAGAACAAAACCAAAAATATATATGCAAGAAAATAAAGTAAATATCAATAAACTATGTTCCGAGTCTTGCATCTTTGTGCAATATAGGGGCGAGGATGTTGCTGGACTGCAAAGTGAAAGAATAATCAAGAAATATCAAGATGCACAAACCAATGAGAGTAGCAATATTCAGTTGCCAGAAAAGATCACCAGAATGGAAATTTAAGGGCACTACAGAAACACCCAAATCACCCTCCAAAAACACCCTAATGACCATTAAGAAATCAAAGTTGCAAAACACTATACAAACATATAGGAGAATCCTTTTGATCAGCCAAGCCTTCATTCATACTTCTTGTTTCAACAAATTAAAAATGTACAACAGTGAAAACATCGCAAGGTAGAAAAGGATTAGTGATCGCAAGTCCCTCAGATAGCCGGGTAGGTTAGCCGCTTTTATAGGAGAGATTTATTCCCTGGAGTCCACTTAGCCAGCTTGGTCCCCACTCCCCCCTAAATGTCCAAAGGAACATCAGTGATGGAGGTAGTGACAGCAGCAACAGCAACAGGTTAAGATCATCTCCAGAAGATGCACAAAAAATACATGGAATTGCCAATGCACCAAAGTGGCCAAGTAAGCTTCAACAGGGAAGTCCATTCTTACTGCAGTGCACACTATGGTAATCATCAGACAGCTAGATCAGAATGCTCCATTGACAAAGCCAACATACCTAACTACACACATACATATGAATCGAGGAAAAAGAAACCATTCTGAAGAAGTTGTGCATTTGAGATAAACTCAAAGAGAGAATATGTTCACATATACTCCCTACCTCCACCTTCACACATTGTGCACTCAAGATTGCAAGTTTTCAGTAAATAAGGCCCCATATCGAGTTTAAACAATGCACCTTATTTAATATAGAAACACCTTGACAAAAATGAGCAAAACAAGTTTTTCTTGAAAGAAGACCACGGAGAAGACGAAGCAAGTGAGTGAGCCATAAGTAATTCTTCCATCCTATAATAAGCAAACATCATCAGAAAAGAAGCCTACCTACCTGACCAAAGATGAACATTTTCCACATTACTATGCTTCAGCAGGACAGTTGTTTGCCACTCATTCCGCTGTTATTATTTACCAATTGGATGAGCTTATTTGCTATCTGAGTTATGTGCCTCCAAAACAGGTGTAATGACGGAAATAACACCACACATTTTTCTCACACACAAGCATGAAATATATGCAGCACGACAAAAACAGTACATGACGCCCGGCCATATCGGAATATTAAACCGATCAGCAAACCAAACACCATGACAACACGTAAAAAAAAGAATAATAGGCATTAGCTAGAAAGGAGAGGAGCAAACCTCAATGAGCAGAACAGATATGTAGGAACACATGAGATCCTAGATTAGTTATTGGTTTTCCAATAATTACTTATAGATCTCATCATCAACCTATCCGAGCCATCACTCCCTTGGTGTCCTTGCCCATCTATTCATCGGATTTGTACAAAAATTCACAACATTGACTTCAGATCTTACAAAAGGTTTCAAAAAGATGGTTCAGCACCTAAGCTATACTAACTAAATCTACACAAACTCATGGATTTCAATCTGAAGATATTATTTGATGCATCTCCCAAAAAATCCAGCATAATTATATAGAGGAACTACATATTCCCAGAAATTTACTCATTTCTTGGACAAACAACTCACATCACCTACAAAGGAAATATACGCTACGTGCAAATCATATAGCTGAAAGACGTAATATATTGTATCTATATCTTGGTTCAAACAACTAATTGAGAAAGAAAGTACCCCCAAAGCCTCCATATAAAAAAAGAGAAACAAGAACCAAATAAAGGAAATCATGTATAACTAATGTTGACTTTTCAACAGCGCAATGAACTGATTTGTTTTTACGAGTGCTTCTAGGAAGAAAATAACAATTGTAGAGCAAGTAGAGAGACAATGCTAGTTAAAGATAGAACTACATAACCAATCAGGCAAGATCTGCTTGGTATGACCCACATTATCAATTTGAGCAAGATTTGTATTGGTAGAAAGCAGTAAACCTGGGATGGAGTGTCCAACCTCATCAGCTATAACAAAGAAATGAAATGTGGCGATGAAGTGCTCCTAAGTCCTAACCAGCTCACATTAAAGCAAAAAATGAAAAACTCGACATCCTCTATTGTAGAATTAAGGAAAATATGCTCTCTGGGGATAGATTGGTTCACCTTGAGGTAAAATGAATAGATTTAAAAACAAGCAGAAGCTAGTCCTCTTCTGGGATCTGCAATAACACTCGCTTAGGAAGAACTGCAAGATACAAGGCATACATACTCAGATGAGAGAGCAGATCTGCGGGCTGAGCATTTGTGGTAAGTTGAACTAAAGTGATGCATGAATGTACCTCGAGGAAGACGACCTCAGAATGAACCCGTCGCTACTCTTCGCCTCCCACAAACACCGCATCGACAGATTGATTGGATTATCAATTCCGAAAATCCATGATCATACAAAGGGATTTATCAGCAGACGTATACTGATTCCAATGATGGAGCTTCTATATAAAACCAAAATTTAAGTATACTGAACTCTTCTACATGAGATTATAATTAGCAAAAAATGGTTGTAAATCCAATATTATATCCAACTACAAGTCTTCAACTTTGTGCTAGCAGTATCTACAATCTAATGTAGTTGATCCATCAAAGAACGTATATACAGGAGCGGCTAATCTAACACAAAGTCTAAAAGGTAACTAAACCTGCATCCAATTGATAGGAAAGAAAAGGCAACATGCATATATTAACGAGAGCAAATCAAGTCAAGATTAAATTTAGCTAACTATATAAATTTGGCAATACTAAATACCTCAAAATGACTTGGCAAAGCTGATTAATACAATAAAGCAAAATAAATCGACAAAAGGCATGAACCTTTGTGGTCTTCGAAAGAAGAGCGGCATCATTCTCCCCTATAACTAATTATACTTGTACACTCACAAATATATACAAGCTTCAAAGGTATATTATAGTGGGTGTGTGCCAATTCATCCGAAGATATATATTACAGGAAATTGTTGCACAATGTTACTTCAGAAACATGGATAGAATATGGAATATTTACCTTGGCAAATACTTGCATAAATGGCAAAGTCTGTACCAATTGATGCTAGTTCTCTTACCACAAGAACAAACCAAATCAACTAAACATGCAAGGTTGCGTACACAAAATGATAGGGGGGGAGGGACAGGCGAGTGATAGGAACCTGGAGGTACAAGGGCACGAATTTAGTCGACCTTAGGGCTTGATTTTCCTCCTGCTGCTGCTGGTGGCCACAGAGCAATCGAAGGGCAGAAAGAACAGCAAGGAACCCGACAGAAGTGGCCGGTCGGTGTCGATAGCCGGGCCAAGCCTCCATCCTCGCTGGGTTCCTGGTGTGATTGTTCCCCCCATCCTCCCATTGACGAAGACAACAACGCTCCTTGTCGCCCCATATCACTCTAGCCGCTGCCAATATGCTCGATTTCGCTCGGATCTCATTTTCCTCCTCCAGCGCCATCTCCAAGTCCCTGTGGTGAGGACAAGAGATGAGGAGACGTCGACCGCGGGGAGGCACATCAGCGAGGAAGAAAGTATGCATAGAACAAGCACACAGCAGCAAGAACAGGGGACTCAAGGGGATCAAGGGTTGGAAACAAATTACGTACTTACCTTGCCAGGGCAATCCTTGGTTGTGGATCCACTTTTGGCGCAGGTCATGTGGAGAGACGGCTGGTTGGGAGGCACGAGCACCACACCGGCGGACCGCCGTCCCTCCAGCAGCAGCGTGGCCAAGCCCAACTTCATCGGGGCTGAACCCAGATGGCCTCCTCCTGCCTGTGACCCTTCCGTTTGAGGAGAAACCGGCGCACGGGAGGATCCGGTGGGATCCGTACGAAGAGGAGGAGGTGAGGCGGCGCTGGTGGAGAAGGAGGAGAAGGGGGCGTGGCGGCGGAGAGCGGGAGAGGAGGAGAGATGAGGAGACGATGCGTGGGGTGTGGGGCTCGACTGCTTGGTGAGGCAGGAGGAAGGGGAGAGGGCGCGGCGCGAGTGCGGGAGGAGCAGCGTCTAGGTCTTCTCCACAGGAGCGGCTCCCTTTTTATACTCCAACGCGTGAAATGACGAAAATGCCCCCGGTGGGGCGCCGAATTAACACATGGTGGCACGAGCGATTTAAAGGCGACGTGGCCACCTTCATCCTGCCTAGCGGTTCTCCAGGGTTTATAGGTTAAATGGTGGGCGTTAGAGGGACAGACGGGAGGCCGTCGTGTGCTTTGAATGCACGACAGTTGCCTGCACCAAGAAGCGGCACATGCGGCGCTCTCTCGGTCGGCGCACCAATTCAATGCTGGCGCCGGTCGCATCCACTCTGGTCGGGCATGAATGTGGACGCTGACGATCTGGAGCAACGCGGCCGAAAATGCAGGGAGAGGTGAAGGGGTTTTTAACGGGCCAGGGCAGTCAAAAGCGGGCTTGGGATCAGTGTAGAACCCGCAAAGCCCCCCACATCTGTCTCCGGTTTGCAAGAAAAATCTTGTCCGGATCGCGCCACGGATCGCAAGAGGTGCGCGTTAGATGGCTTCCGCTGTCTGGATAGTGCAGTCCGGACAGATGCGATAGGTTTGCGGGTTGGTGCTGGAGATGTTCTTAGCCCATGTGTAAAGAGTTAATTGGTATGATATGAATACATTACCAATACATGCATGGTGGAGAAACCACATAGCTGCCTTTTGTCTGTTTTTGTCAGATAAGATAAAAGCGAGGAGAGAAGAACCGGTGACTACATCCAGACAAGATTATCTCTCTGTCCAATTTTCGTTTTATTTTTCTTATGATATTTTGAACGAGTTATAAGCCATGAATCTGTTGGTGATATTCTATACATCTGAATTGCTCGCGTCAAAAAATTAAAATAAGACAAATATTGGATAAATTTACACTAATTTTATTTCACCGATTCCGAAAAAGAAATTTCAATAAATGAAGAAACATAATCCACCCATCTAGACTCACTTAAAAAACTATTTCACTCATTTCAAAAAATGTCTTCATCATACAAAATAACATAATTCACTCATTTTTCTAAACCCTGTACAATCACAGACGCTCACATACATAGTAACAGATTTCACGCATTTATATAAACATCTCTCTCTCTCTCTCTCTCTCTGTAAAAACATAGTTTCACTCGTTTAAGAACTAATTTCACATTTTTCAAATATCTTATTTCACTCCCTTCATAGAACTTATTTCACCTCATTGATAAAAATATCATATTTCAAAAAATGCATAAAATCATTTAAAACACACATTTCACACATTTTAAAACTACTAATTTCACTCATGAAGTTGGTATATTTGAAAAATATAACTAAAACCATGTAAAATAAGAAACTCCACAAAACACACACTGAAATATGGAGCATCACAATCATATTTCAGTTTTAGTTATATTTCAAAATATGTGTATTTTCAAAGGAACATAATGAAACTGACTTTTTTCTGGACATGTGATATGACACAGTAATGAAACTAACTTCTTTAACTGAAAAAATGCTATCCCGTATATGTGAAATTGTAATGGAATAATTAAACGAGCGAAATGTGTTTTGTAAAAGAAAGTGATAATTTCACTCGTTTGGTGAACATGTTTCACTCATTTGCAAAAGCCGATATCACTCATTTTAAAAGTCCAATTCCAACAATTTCAGTAGAACATATTTTCTCATTTCAGTAATTCGAAAAAACATTGCATTCATTTACAAAAGTCAGATTTCACTCATTTCAGAAAACATATTATGTTCACTAAATTGAAGCAACAAATTTCACAAATCTGAGGAAACACATTACATTCACACAATTTACAAAAGATCGATTTCACTCATTTCCCTCAATGCAGAAAACACATTACACTAACTCAATTTAAATAATATATTTCACTCATTTCAGAAAACTAATTGCACTCATTACAAAAGATATATTTAAAACTAATTTCACTATGTATTTGCAAAACTGATATTTCACTGCTACTACTGGATAGCTTTAACATGTAATGGTTATATTTCACAAATAGAATTATCAAACACTGAAATAGGCAGTTTCACAAAAAATATATTAAGTGAAAAAAGTTAATTGAAACGTTGAAAATAAAATGTGTTTGAAATATATCCAAGATTGGTTTTATTCTAAAGGTCACGACGCCAAGAGATCTAATATAAATTATTTTAAAAATGTAATTATACTTTAAAAGATATGAACGATTGCAATTGTCAATGAGAAAATGAAACGGATGGATTCTGAGGATGGAACGAGAGACAAGACTACCACATGCATGTGTACCTACTACGTCATATAAGAGCTAGATGGCCATGCAAGCATGGCAGCTTTATCTGACACATAGGGTAGGTGTGCGTGTATGCGTTCATAGGAATGAGTGTATGCGCGTGTATATAAGTGCTTGCATGTTAAAAATAAGCTTTATCTGACACATGGTGGGAGATTTCCTAGCTAGTTACTTAATGGCATATAAGAAAATTGTACACATATAATTTTTAAGACAAATTATGTA
The DNA here is from genome assembly GCF_018294505.1 of Triticum aestivum. Taxonomy (NCBI): domain Eukaryota; kingdom Viridiplantae; phylum Streptophyta; class Magnoliopsida; order Poales; family Poaceae; genus Triticum; species Triticum aestivum. Next base: position 655,053,743 of record NC_057803.1, on the reverse strand, counting down.
GTGGAGTAAAACAGGCATTGAGAAGATGCAAGCCATCACCTCTCTTCTCTTTAATTATCCAACCCTCAATGAGCTAAATGCAAGTAGAAAATAAGGAGAATCATGTGTAGAATATTATTGGTCTTGATTACCGTGTGATGAGAGAAAAACTTGTTTTTGTACTTTAAAATGCATTGGAAAGATAGAAGTACACTCTTTTGTGTATAAATTTTAAAGCCAAACATACACTCTTCATCGGGTGGAGGAAGTACTCGTGTGCGCTAGATGCAATACATGGCTATACATTCAATTTGGGCCTCCTATCTTATTTCTTATATCTTATATCTACTAATTGGAAGCACCATTGAAGGCTCCACGTTTATAGAATCAGACCCATCCTTAAACGCCTCTTTCTACCTTCATCTATCCATCACGCTGCTCCGTCACCTCACCTGAAGCATGAGGGTTTGATATGGAAGCTACATTCTCCTACCAAAAATTAGCTACAATACTCCTGACCATATTATTCTTCATGGTCCTATTACCAGGCTATAGGTATGACGACCTCACCTCAGCACGCCTGGCCGTCCCTATGTGTTCTTCTATATAGGCGTCTCCACATCTGAGTTTCTGATCTCGACGAGGAGGATCATCTCCCAGGCCCCTTCTTTTGCAAAGGTATGCATTTGATTATAGTTATTTAATCTCTAATAGGCGGACACTACTAGGAAAATGCTTATAGATAGAAGTTTACTAGTAGCGAGTTTCTTTTACCCCACGCTACTAGTATGTACCAGTAGCGCTGTGTAGAAAACACACTACTTCTAACATATAGCAACAGCGTTTGTTTGTTTGGGCCGCGCTACTGTTACATGGGCCGCAGGGCAGCATCTGTAGCCCACTTAGCTGTAGCGTTTCTTCTGAAAGGGTGCTACAGCTGGTGGGCTTACCAGTAGCGTGGTGCTCCAACCAGCGCTACTACTATAGCTGAAGAAAACCGGCCCGCGAGGGCCCCCGCACCCCCCTCGTCTCACACAATCCCCTCCGCCCGACGACGACGCCGCCGCGGTTAGGGTTCGTCCCCGGCCGCCTCACCCCCGTCGACGGTGCCGTGCGCCGCCACCACGCGCGGTCGCCTCTCGCCTCCTCCGACGCTCCAGCCCCGTAAGTCCCCCTCTCGATCTCCTCCTCCCTGCGCGCGCCACAGTAGCTCCTCTCGATCTCTCGGTTAGGGTTCGTCGTAGGGGCTCCAATCGATTTGCCGCGGCGGCTTGCCATGTTTTGGGATTTAGGGATTGCTCACGGTCGTGCGGTAGCTTCTTCCATGCCCCACGGTCGCGTACGCCGGTGACCAGTGCGAATCTTGGAGCAATCTATCTAGACTAGGCAGACTGTTATCTTGAAGGGATATCCATTCACTTGTTCAGATACCTACCTATCTAGTGCAAAGCAACAAGAATTCCATATCTGTATAAAATTTGATAGTAATAATTCTTCTATATCGCAAAAAGTAGGAGTACTCACATAGGGGAGAGAGTAGAGGATTTGGGTTGGTTGTTGCTGACATGATTTGGCATTGGATTGGGCTGGCTCATGTTTGATTTTTTGCTTTGTGGTTGGGCGGTTTCGACTTTTCTGATGTGATGTTATGGATATTGCTTCTATAGGAGTGTAAGTGCTCGGTTCGGGTTGTATCAAGTGCCCTTCTATAGGATATTTATAAGTGTTGTTCATGTGAGAGACAAAGCTACAAGGTCATGTTTATTTAGTGTGCTTTGTTGTGAGAAATCATCAAGATTTAGGATTACTGATAAGAAGGGGGTAGTTTATTTAGTGTGCTTTGTTGTGATTAACGAATATGAGATGAGATCAAAGTATTGTTATGTTTTGCCATATATTTGTTTGTTACATCTCTAGATTATTGAGCTACTAGTATTGTTTAACCTTGTGTTTAGTGCAAATTTCATGCTGATAGCGACGCTTCATCTCAAGAGTTGGGGACATTAGTTTACTAGATTGCTAGCTTTATGATTGTTGGACTGAACTTTATGTTTACTTTTTATTTGTTATTTTGCTTGCCATGTGAACTCTAGCTATGAAAACTTTATGTTTACTTTTTGGATCGTTAATCCTTTAATCATATTGCTTTAGGGAAATGGCGCCACCACCACCACCACCACCACCATGTCGACGGTGCAAGTCAAGGTGCGCCAGCAGCCTTGCAACTGGCACGCTGTTTGGCATCTACTTCGAGTCTAGTTTTCTTCATGCGGCGGTAATAAATTATATGAAACTAGTAACTACTATTTTGTTTTTAGTGTTATTGGCATTAATGCATCATGTATATATCATTTTGCTTTTTGTACACAGATCGTCCCATGCAATGTGAGGTCAGAATTCAACAATCTGACTGGAGACTCTGTGACCTTTGAGGCTCCTGGGGGCCCCTACACTATGGAGACCGAGAAAGGACGAAAGATGACGCGGGTGGGAGGAGATGGATGGGTCCGTTTCATCGACAACATGCGTATCACCGGTGGTGAGTTGATCAGCTTCTCCTTTAGAGCTGAAAGACCCAAGCTGGCCGTGATTTATATCAACAAATCAGAAGATTATGAGGATGATGAGGATGATGAGGAAGATGAGGATGATGACGACCCACTCGGTGATGCCATCGTAGCTCAAACAATGAAGTTGAGCGAGGTGTGCAACCTATGGGACATCATTCCGCCACGTGCTGACTTCGTCAGGGTGCCATTCGCGACCCGCCTGACAAGTACCATGGTTGATCGGCATATGATGGTATGTTGCATTTACTGTAGTTTTTAGAGTAATTTGATGATATGCTTTATTGCTATACTTAGTGTAGAGTCCGATGATATATATGCTTAGTGAATCTTATATGCTTAATGAATCTTATATGCTTTATTGTTATACTTAGTGTAGAGTCCGATGATATATATGCTTAGTGAATCTTATATGCTTTATTGTTATACTTAGTGTAGAGTCCGATCATATATATGCTTAGTGAATCTTATATGCTTAGTGAATCTTATATGCTTTATTGTTATACTTAGTGTAGAGTCCGATGATATATATGCTTAGTGAATCTTATATGCTTTATTGTTATACTTAGTGTAGAGTCCGATGATATATATACTTAGTGT
>NC_057803.1:655019217-655050446 GCF_018294505.1 Triticum aestivum | reverse complement strand
TATATGCTTACTGAATCTTATATGCTTAGTGAATCTTATATGCTTTATTGTTATACTTAGTGTAGAGTCCGATGATATATATGCTTAGTGAATCTTATATGCTTTATTGTTATACTTAGTGTAGAGTCCGATGATATATATACTTAGTGTAGAGTCCGATGATATATATGCTTAGTGTAGAGTCCGATGATATATATGCTTCGTGTAGAATGTGTGAGGCTACTTATTAATTGATATGTTTTTCTTATTCAGAAATTGCCAAAGAGCCTATCTGAGAGTTGTGATATCAAGCCTGATGAAGAAGGCTCTGCTGGAATACGCCTTACAGCAAGGGGCTCCGTCACCACTTGTGCGTACGGTGTGGACACGGACGGTCGCACACACTTCAACTCGGGTGGGTGGAAGAGCTTCCTCGTCGGCAAGAATCTTCATGTTGGACAAGCAATCCTAATTACTATCAGGAACACCCACCGCCCAGGCTTGAAGATGATGGTCGTCATCGACATCATCTAGAACTTCATATGCATGCGTGTGGCTGTTGAACCATATATATGCTAGTATGACTACCTAGTAGACTTATCAACTATGATCTATCCATGCATTGTTGACTACTATATGAGTTTCTGAGATTGTGTGGTTATATTAAATGTGGTACTGTCGTTAATGTTTGTGAGATGGTTCTGTGAACTTATTTAATTTGTACTGGACTTGTCTTGATTTCCATGAAAATTGCACCTGACTAATTTTTTTATTTTTTATTTCTATTTGCCTAGTAGTAGTGTGGGGAGAAAATAGGGCGCTACTACTACGTGATGATAGTAGTAGCGCTGGTGAAGGAAGCAGCGCTACTAATAAGTATTTTAGCTGCAGCGCTTGTTCAGAAACGTGCTACTGTTAAATAATAGCTGTAGCGCCCTAGCAGTAGCGCGGGTGCCCCGCTACTGGTATGTGAAAAACCAGCGCCACTACTAAGCTTTTCTCTAGTAGTGGGAGAATTTTGTTCTTTTGATAACTAATGGAAGAACAATGGATGTAATATAATCACCCATAGGTTGATCGAAATTTTTATCGGTCACACCTTCAATAGGTCTCCTCCGCCATGTAGCTGCCTCCCCTCTTCGAGGTCCACCTGCTCCACATGCGTATTCTTGAGCTCCTCCAGTACTGCTACCATATAGCACAGCCTGATGGACTCCCTTCTCACTCTATCTAGCATCCTCCGTGTGGGCAGGATATGTGACCCACGAGGAGGCATGTTGAATTGTATTGGCTGCTGCTGCCAGGCCGTGATTTCATAGGTGTTTTTGGCCATCAAGCAGCCGAAACAATGGGGCAAAAGATCATCAATCAAGTGTATCCATGAACAACTGTGGCAACTTCTTCTTCTTTTGCCTCAATTATGTTGAAAGTTTCAGATTGGTGGCCTGTAATGTGAAAGTTATATTCGTTGTTTGTTTTCTGCTTTCTTCTGTTCAGGTTTGGAGTTTTTGCATCTTGCTGAAAGTGGTCTGTAATGTGAAAATTATATTTTCAGTTTATTTATATTTGCAGGCTGAGGTGTTCAGGTTTGTTGCCTTGCATAGGAGCAACATGCAGGTTTGTACGTATGTCATGTGGATTTTTATCAATATGGAGCCCATTCTTCAAATTTGAATTTTGTCAATGGAAGTGATGGTCTTTTTGGTTTTGTGACATCAGAAATTTCCTATTGCAATAGGTATATCTGCACAACTCAAATCTTAAATAGTACTGTTGATAGTCCTCTATTCTATACAAAATTTGATGGTATCAATTAGTTCTTTTGAGGATCTAATGTACACCTGGACATCAGAAGTTTTCTACTGCACTGATAGTCCTGTGTTTTCATAATGATTAGTCCTTCCGGTATATTCTATTTGTTGACCAATAACTGTTCATTACCTTTCTTCCAATATTCTTATGTTTTTCTCTTGCAAAATCACAATTTATGCCACCACTGAGTCAAATGTTAGTATCTATCAGCCAAAAGGAAATGAGAATGTATTTATTCAGGGAAACCTTACTTCTATGCTTAACCATTAAGTAGCGACTATGATATAGATACGACCTCACACTCAACCCTAGCAAAAGGCACAAACCAGCATAGGTCAGTACCTTAAGACACATCTTCAAGTACCGGAAGCCCATGATAAATCTGCCTCATGAAAGATTTGTTCTTAATTACGTAACAACCATGCATTTGTACAGATAAACCATGTAAATAGGATCCATTTTATGCTGATATTTATTTATGTTTGATTCTTGGTTCGTAACTTTTTAATTGTGTTAGGTAACTACAATCAGATGTGGCTGAAAGATATCAAGCGTTCCTACTCCATCGAGGGAGCCGCGTGGTGTTTATATTGATGTACCGGCCGAAGCCTGGCTTGACGTACAAGATTATGAGAGGAAGAGTATGAGTAGAATACAAGAGAAGAAGGAGGTTGAGATTACAACTCTATATTCTAACACCCTCCCTTAATCTCAACTAACCTAAGTTAAGATTACTCTTGAATTCTTCAAATGGTCTTGCTGGTAGTGCTTTTGTAAAACCGTCAGCCACTTGATCCTTAGAAGGAATAAATCGAATCTCAAGTTTCTTTGCCGCAACCCTTTCTCGCACAAAGTGAAAATCAATTTCTATGTGCTTTGTCCTGGCGTGGAACACTGGATTTGCAGACAGATATGTTGCTCCCAAATTATCACACCATAAACATGAGATACGATTCTTCTTGATTCCCAATTCCTCAAGGAGTGATTCAACCCAAATGACTTCAGCAGTTGCATTAGCCAAAGATTTGTATTCAGCTTCTATACTTGACCGTGATACAGTGGCTTGTTTTCTTGCACTCTAGGAAATAAGGTTAGATCCAAAGAACACTGCAAAACCTCCAGTTGATCTTCTGTCATCACTACATCCTGCCCAGTCAACATCAGAGAATGCACTCACAAGAGAGGAATTAGACCGTTTGAAATGAAGTCCTATTCCCATAGTATGTTTCACATATCTCACAATCCTCTTGACAGCTGACCAATGTGCAGAAGTAGGTGCATGAAGATATTGACAAACTTTGTTGACAGCAAATGAGATATCCGGACGTGTGAGAGTTAAATATTGTAGTGCTCCCACAGTACTCCTATACCTTGTACTCTCCTCCTCTTGAAGTGGCTCACCCTCATATGCTGAGAGACTTTCTGAAGAGGATAAAGGTGTAGGCATTGACTTGCAATTTTTCATCCCCATGCGAGACAGAAGCTCAAGAATATATTTTTCCTGATTTAACACAATACCATCTTGAGTTTTCTTGACTTCAATACCCAAGAAGAAATGCAAATCACCTAGGTCCTTCAAGGCAAACTCTGAGCTCAAATCGTGCAAAAGAGCATTAGTAGCATTTTGTGAAGATCTTGCAACTATGATATCATCAACATATATAAGCACAAAAATGACTACTCCTGCCTTGTTATAAATAAACAAGGATGTATCAGCCTTGGAAGCAACGAAGCCAAGATATTTTAACTGTGAGCTCAATCTGGAATACCATGCTCTAGGTGCTTGCTTTAGACCATAGAGTGCTTTATCAAGCTTGCAGACATACTGTGGCAATTTCTTACTCTCATACCCAGGTGGTTGTCTCATAAACACTTCCTCTTCCAGAACACCATGTAGAAACGCATTCTGTACATCTAGCTACCTTAGACTCCATCCTCTGGATACAGCAATGGCTAACACAAGTCTGATAGTTGCAGCTTTCACAACGGGACTAAAGGTGTCCTCATAGTCAATGCCATAACGTTGCTTAAAGCCCTTTGCAACTATACGTGCTTTATATCTGTCAATGGAGCCATCTGCTTTCTTCTTAATTCTATACACCCATTTGCAATCAATAACATTGTTACCTCTCTGATTTGGTACAAGATGCCAAGTCTTATTCCTCATGAGCGCAGAATACTCCTCATCCATTGCCTTTTTCCATTTCGGATCATCAAGTGCATTCTTCAACGATGTTGGTTCTCCTGAAATACACAACATTCCATATGGTATAGTTCCATCTTTCCTAATTTTAAGATTCCGTATACCTTTTTGTAGCCGGGTCATAACACGTGAAGAAACCTCTGGCTGCACCGCTGGTATACTTGCCACAGACGATCCAGGAGAATCTGCTGATGCAGTGGACTGATTTGTCGTCATATGTGCAGGGGATCCTGTGGCTTCTGGTGTGGCTGCCCCTCCTGCAGGCACATGAGCGTCGCCCATCCGACCCAGCGCAGAGGATCCGCCACCCGACCACAACTGTAAGTGCGCGTGGTGCGAGGAGGACCTGGTCCTGCCGCTGGTCCCGCCTGAAGCTAGCACACGAGGCGAGGGGGATTCGGCCCCGCTGCTAGTCCCGCCTGAAGCTGACGCGACAGAACGGGAGTGGCCCGCCCTGGATCCAGGACTGGAGCCATCAGGGGCTCGATCCGAGGCGGATGCGGTCGCCTGATCTGAGATCTGCGCGCGTGCAGGGGTGGCAGGCGCCGCCGGATCTTCTTCGTCATCTGTGCCAGCTTCGTCTTCTTCCTCAGCATGAAATATAGGATCAAAACCAGCCATATTTTCGAAATCTTGGTCATTTTGAGCACCGTTTTCTCCAGGGACCTGCACAGGCATAAGAGAAAGACCAGTACCAGCAGGAATATCATCATCACACTGGTTAGTACAATTGTTGTCGCCCCCATGATCAAAAGACCGAAGATGTGACGGAAGAAGAAGAATTTCCTTGCGGAGAAGTGCACCAGCATTAGGATGAAGGGATGTAAAGGGAAACACGGACTCATCAAATATAACATCTCTGGATATATACACCCGGCCAGTAGGAACATCAAGGCACTTGACCCCTTTATGTATGGGGCTATAGCCTAAAAAGACACACCGTTTTGAGCGGAAAGCGAGTTTGCATGTGTTGTAGGGCCTAAGATTGGGCCAACAGGCGCAACCAAAAATACGAAGAGATGTATAGTTAGGTGTGACACCAAGAAGTCGTGTAATGGATGTTTCAAATTTGATGACTTTACTTGGAAGCAAGTTGATGAGATATGTAGCAGTTAAGAATGCTTCATCCCAAAATTTAAGCAGCATGGAAGCATTTGCTAGCAAGGCAAGCCCCATATCAACTATGTGACGGTGCTTTCTTTCAGCGGATCCATTTTGTTGGTGAGCATGAGGACAAGATACATGGTGTGATATGCCAAGCTTTTGAAAGAAAGAATTTAGTTTTTCATACTCACCACCCCAGTCACTTTGCATAGCAATGATTTTAGAGTTCAGTTTGTGTTCAACAAGATTTTGGAAATTGAGGAAAACTTGGAATACATCAGATTGTTTTTTCAACAGATAAATCCAAGTAAATTTACTATAGTCAACAGTAAAACTTACATAATAGGAAAATCTACCAACGGAAGTAGGAGCTGGCCCCCATACATCTGAAAAGATAAGTTGTAAAGGGGCAGTAGACACACTAGTTGAAATTGGGTAAGGTAACTGATGACTTTTTGCTTGTTGACACGGACCGCAAACTGACTCACTACTAGGATCATAAGAGAGTTTATTTTTGCTAAGAACATATCTAACTATGACTGAAGATGGATGACCTAAACGACTATGCCACCTTGATGTAGATAGCTTGGTGACAATATTTGCTTGTTTATTGGACCATGAAGATGATGATGATGATGATGATATGAGTGGGTAGAGGCCTCCCACGCACCGTCCTCTAAGAATGACTCTCCTTGTTATCAAGTCCTTAACCAAGAAAAAATAAGGATAGAATTCAATAAGAACATTGTTATCAAGAGTGAATCGATGAACGAAAACAAGATTTTTAGAGGTTTGAGGAACATGCAAGACATTGGTCAAGTGTAAATTTTTTTTCGGGCTTTTAACAATTGAACTGCCAATATGTGTGATACCCATACCAGAACCGCTTGCCGTGCGAATTTGGTCGCCTCCATTGTACTTCTCCCGCATCGTCAACTTGTCAAGTTCACCTGTGATGTGGTTTGTTGCTGCACTGTCGGCGTACCAGTTGGTGTCCACGCCGTAGGAGACTGCATGTGCCTCCTTTTCTTCCTGGTCGTTTTCTTCATAACGCCACCAGCAAGCTCGTGCACCTCCTGGATGGTGTCTGTAGAATATCTGACACACTGGATAGTCATGCTGCTGCTCACGAACCTGCTATTGCTGTTGCTGTCGAGGGCGGCCTCGGAATCCGCCGCCTCCATTGGAGGAAGACGACTGTCGGTCACCGCGGTCACTATGATCACCACGGCCACGACCTCTTCCTCCACGCCCGCGAGATCTGCCACGGGGCTGGCCACGGCCTCTGTAGGCTGCATTAGCGGATGAATGGAACCCGCTTGAAGATGAGTCGCCTAGCATCTGCATCCTCTGATCAAAGGCAGAGATCTGAGCAAAAAGATCGTCGGCTATGATGATGCGTTTGACAGCACCGATCGCCGCCACCACGGGGTCGTAGTCGCGGTGCAATCCGGCCAGAATATAGTCCACCATCTCCGGATCAGATACGGGACGTCCTGCAGCAGCTAGTTCATCCCCAAGACTTTTCATCTTCGCCATATACGCCGAGCTTGACATCGTGCCCTTCTTGGTATTGGTGATGGCGATTCTCAGATTAGTAATCCGAGACTGAGATTGTGAGGCAAAGAGATTTGTCACCGTCGTCCAGAGTTCAAAGGTGGAATCTTTCCCAACAACTTGTGCAAGAATTTCTGGAGACATGGAATTGAGAAGGTATGATAGAACCTGCTGATCTTTGGCGACCCAGGGTCCATATAGGGGATTCGGCTCTAGGGCCGTGGTTTTGTCTGCCTTCGTGATCTCCACCATCTTGGGTGGAGCCGCTTCGGTGTTGTCCAGGAGCCCCGTCACCTGTGCGGCTCGCAGGGCTGGGAGGACCTGCGTCTTCCAGAGGATAAAATTACCTCTTGCGAGCTTCTCAGACGGCGGCGATCCAAGGTTGAGAGAGACGCCGGCGGCGGAGGCCATGGAGACGATAATGAGTGGTTTCTAGGGTTTTGGATTGTGGCTAGATGTATGAGAAGAGGTGGCTCTGATACCATGAAAGATATCAAGCGTTCCTACTCCATCGAGGGAGCCGCGTGGTGTTTATATTGATGTACCGTCCGAAGCCTGGCTGGACATACAAGATTATCACAGGAAGAGTTTGAGTAGAATACAAGAGAAGAAGGAGGTTGAGATTACAACTCTATATTCTAACAGTGGCACCAGGAAACAGATTGCAGTGACAGTTGATGATTTCAGAAGAAGCAATTTGCTACCTGAAGTGTGATACCCATGTTTACTATTTTTATGCATTCTTAGTTATCACTGTTATAGGGAGGTCCTCTTTAAGGATAGATTGCATGACGCAGAATTTGTTAATGGAAACTTCCCTCAGTTCATTCCTTCAATTTTTCCTCATTTTTCTTCTCCATGGAAGAGGCACGGCGGCTGGCGGATGATGCTGTGGTGTAGGCATGTGGTGAACTTTGGAGGCCAGGATTTTGGCGCAAGGGGCAGATTAAGTCCACGGCTGATGCACAAGTCGCAAAACCATGGTAAGGTTCGTTTTCATGATAAAATATTCCTTTTATTGTATCATGGTAGAATGTTACGATCGTATGCGCCAAAGAGAAATGTCTAACAGCACCCAGGTGCCCCTACACCCTCATAAACAGTAAATTCATAAAAAATGAAAAAAAAACCAAAAAAATCTGAAACTTTCAGGGATCAAAGATTATCAAAAGTTTGATGTTCCTGCTAAGTTTCAGCAACAAATAACCTTCATGGAGCCTTCACAAAAAAAATCACTGCTAAAAAATGTACATAAACTTTGAACCATGATTTTGTTATTTTTTTATTTGAGTGCTCTTTGAATGTTATTTTTATCTAAAATTTTGCAAGATCATCAAAAGTTTCATCATGTTTGATGTCCCAAAGTTTCATCATGTTTGATTTTTTTGCAAGATCATCAAAAGTTTCATCATGTTTGATTTTTTTTATTTCGGTTGAATTTGTTTTGAATTTACTGTTCATATAGGCTGTAGGGGCACCTGGGTGCTGAAAGTCCTATCTCATGCGCCAATATATGTCAATGCACTTTCATAATGATAACTAAAACTAAGGAATGCGGAAAGAACCGGTGGCTCTTCGATTAATGATTTTCTTCATCAAGGAGGTACGCTATCTTCTTTCACTTCATTTCTAGATTAATTTGTTTTCGTGACCAGAAACAATCACCCTTTTGTTTTGTGTTTGTATGACATGTTGTTTGCACTAGAAAGGATCATGCTGGTGTCTTCCATCTAAATTGCTTGCCTCCGTCGCTTATGTAAATCAAATACTTCAGGCCTCTGGGTAGTGGAGATTAAACTAGCCCGTCCAGAAGCACGGGTTGATGACTAGTACCACTAATCATGGAGGATATGCATGGTGGATGTTTTACTCTCTCCGCTCAAAAGGGGTTTGCGAGATCCTGGGTCTATGAAACCATGACGATGGCGAGGGAAGGATGTGGGGAGGGATTCATAAGTAGTGGGAGAGGTAGGGACGGATGCATGACTAGGGATGGGGAGCACAATGGCGAGACACGGAAGGAAACGGTGCAATCGATCCGGCACAGGAAAGGGCGCCTAGGGCCATACATGTCGTGGAGATTATTCACCAAGCTCGGGATGCACTTCAGCTCAGTAGTAACAAGCCCATGGCACCTGTGACAGGACAACTATATATGCTCGTCACTGTTTCTATTGCAGTAACAGATATGAGCAGGTGATGTACGGCATAATCAGAGATGAGTCAAGTACTGTTGCCGCTGATGAGCTAAGTGCATCTCTAACAGACCCCGCAAAGAACCCCATGGTCTAAAATAATTACCGTTTTACGGGTTCGGGACAATAAATCGTCCCGCACAGAAACGGGGCCTCCTATATGCCCCTCATTGCGGCAAACAATCGAGGATTCACACAGGATGTAGCTGACCTGGGCTGGCCATTTGCGTGACACACGTTTAAAAATAAAATAAAAAGGGCTGCCACTAGTGGGAATCCAACCCGCGATCATCCCAAGACGCGCACGCGCTGCTAGCGAGTCCAACCCGATGACCTATGTTGAAGATTTTTTAGCACCATTTTTAAAGAAACGAACAACAGCGGCAAAACATAACAGAAGAGCTCGCAAAAATTTCCCAAAAAAAATGTTTAGTGGGATCAAACACATGACCTCCCGTAGAACCACGTCACTAGCTCAGAGTTTTTTTTAGAAAATTAGAATCAGATTTTTCTTCTGACAATTTTTTTTTTGGAAAACAAACATTTACTTAAAAAGTCAAGTAGTTCTCAAAGACTCAAACAATTTTGGGGATATCTCATCTTTTCAAAAAAGGGACAATATTGAAAACATTAACTTTTCTTGTAACTACAAACAACTTTTTGAAAAAAGATGAACACTATTTGAGACAGCAACAAATTTGAAAAATGCGAACATTGGTTTGAAAAAAACTTTTTATGAAATTTCAGCACATTTTTTGCATTTGCGAACAAAAGAAACAGGAAAAAGGTAAAAAAACAGAAAAATGCAATAAAAAAGAAATAGAAAAAGAAAAAATGAGAAAAGCAAATGTAAAATAAAAAGTAAAAATAAAATGAAAAGAAAATAGATAAAGGAAAAAAGAAAAATAGAAAAACCCAGTTCAGGAACCTCCTAGAAGGTTCCCAAAACCGATAAAACAGCTGGGAACCTCCTAGAATGTACCTATATATAGATGGGCCGGCCCAAGCGCTCGCTTCGATCGTTTCCTATATGTGATTGGTCGACAGTTCGATGGAAAGTTTGTCGAATAGGGATTTCCCCGTAAAATGGTCCGGCCGTAAGAAAACATTGCAGGGAGCTGCATATTTCGGCCCACAACCGCAAATCTCCACTTTCCCCCTTGGTTTTGCTGCTCCCTCTATTCCACACGTGAATTGGCCGGATGGAAACTTCTGCCCCTTCATTGCTGCCCTCGAGCCGCTGCCCATGCCGATTTCTCCGGCCCCTCGCCATCTTGCCTCGCTGTGCCTCCAACCGCTGGCATGGAGTACCCGCAGCCACCGGGTGGTGACAAAGCGACCATATTCCTCACCGCCGTGCCAATTCCTTCCCCCGCCAGCGTGAAGAGTCAAAGGAATCATGTCATCCATGGAGCCCTGGCCGCCATCGTGCCACCTTCTTCTGCCACAGCCGTGCTCCCTTCCGTTGCGGTGACCGACTCGGGGCCAGGCACCTCCTCCACCCCTCCGGCGGCCGGCCGAATTCGCAATCAAAGAGCCGGAGGAAGAAGGCGGTTGCAGCTCGTGGTCGGGTGCCTGCTCCACCATCGTATTCGATTCAAAAGCTGGAGAGGTAAAAAAAACCTTTGCTCCGCGTTTGTGCAAGGGGTCTCGACAGGGATGAACGGGCGAATGATTAACGGGAGGGGATTAAAAGCGTGTTTGGATCGTGTCCTGGTTAGAAAATGCCTGGCCTGAAGCGTGCCTGGGATGTGCCTGGAGTGTGTTTGCTTGCTACCCTGGATCAATGCATACGTGCCTGGCCTGGTTCCCTGGAACTGTACTTAGCCTGGACTGCTTACCCAGGCATGTGGCTTAGCCTAGACCAGGCGTCTGGAACTGGTAGCCTGGGCAGCAGCCTGGCGTTAATTCCAAGCTAACCAGCGATTGCATGGTGGACTTGGTGGTCTGACGGGACATTTAATAATTTATCAGACCAGGCATTCAACCAAACACATATGGTGAGGCTAGCCTGACCAGGCATATAAACACCACCATACCAGGCAGAACTCAGGCACGTACTAAATGGCAGATGCAGGTAGGTACCAAGGAGGTACTGTAATTTTATTTTTGTGAAAGCAGGCAAAGGGATAAGAAGTGTTTTGGCCGTGGGATTCAGCTAGAATGGACAGTAGTCCATCGGTCTGACGGATGACTAATAATCAGACTACAGACTAGAAGTGTTTCGCATCTCTACTCCCATGCATGCCTACTCTTTTGGTATATATGTGCAGCTCCTCATCCTCGCATGCCGGCCGGCACCCACTGTCGGAGACTGTCAGACTTTCTTTTTTTTGATGACCAATGAATAGATAGTACCATACCGCTAGCCCAGCACTCTTTTTCACGTGTTTTCTCTCTCACACACACTTGCTGCACTCTTTGACCTACAAAAATAAAAGGCTATCCCTGACACACAAGTTCTCTCTCACACTTCTCTTAAAAACACTCTCACGTCTCTCTCACTTGCCTAGAAAACTAGAAAACTTAGAGTATACATCTCTCTGACGGACTCTCTCTCTCTCACTCTCACTCTCTCTCTCTCACACACTCACTTCTTTAAATAAGACTCTGTCACGTCTCTGAAGGACTCCTTTTCTTGAAATTCTCAAGGCAAGGTGTTCTCTCTGAAATATCTAACTGGCAAATTATCTCTCGGTAAAAAGTCCACCGTTTTCTCTCTAGTTGTATGTGTGCTACCCTCCCTTTTTGTCTCTCGGGTCTACTGCAGAAGTTGGGTAGAGTCCAGACAGAACAAATAGGGCAAGCAATACACTGTTACCTCTGTTAATCACAATTTAATCGCTGACGAGCCTGCTGGTCTTGGACGGATCTTGATGAAATCGGCACAACATGCACTGGCTAGATTAGGGGGTGGGTGCACCAATCCCGTGTATAGAAGAACCACTCTGTGTTGTGTAGCTGAAACACTGTACCGTATATGACATTTCATGGTATTATTAGTCCTTAAGTTGCACATGAAAGTTTTCAAATTTCCATGATCATTCCATGTTTTAATCAAATGGTTCGAAGCAAGCCAATTTTTTAAGTCCACCAAATTAGATGGGCCCCATTTCCGAGTTTGCCCAGGGGCCACCGGAAGGATAGGACCGGCCCTGGGTACGAGGAGTACATAATTTGAGGGGTTAAAGACATAAGGGATTTGCTAGGTCTGGTTTAACCTTTCGAAACCACATTTTTACTCCTCCAACTACGGTAACATACGGATTCAACACTCGCCAGACCCTGCAACATACCGATGATAACCGCGGCGCTCCCGCAGACGTCGCAATGCCACTGGAAGAAAAGTGAGTGAAACTTCTCTGGACTCGAAGCCATTCATGGGGAACATCCAAAAATACTAGCGTTCTTCACTTCGAAATTGGTGGGGTTAGAAGTTGTGTTCTCATTGCCGATGTGACCATTACCGGGACAATAACAATAACATCTTGCAAACCTCTTACACCCTCTGAGGTATAAGGACCCTTGTAGAACTCGGTTGTCGAGTTACCCTTAACTCTTTGGTCCTCAGTCATAGTCTTGTCCGATAAATGGAGCTGAGAGATCATATTCTTCTGTTTCCACTAGCTGGCTCACTAGCGAAAAAAATTTATGTTCTATGCAACATGTAAATCTTTGAAATCTGCAAAAAAAAAAAAACAAGTAAATCTTTGAAGACGAGTGCTCGCGATGAATGGATCCTGCACGACCAGAAACCATTTGTTTTACCAATGACCCATTATTACTGACCGACCCAGGACCATGCGTGAGTGATGAGCATTAACACTAACCAGACATTCCAAAGGTTTCAGTTATATATGGCCCTGAGGGCTTGGCTAGTTCGCTACATTTTGCGAGTTGATGTTTATAAAACTGAACCCATGTAACAAGTTCATGTATCCCTGGTGCAGTTACCTCATGAATATTTTCAAGTAGCGATCAAAATGTTCATGAAGAATATGAAAATTCATGAAACTTTTTTTCAAATTGACAAATATTTTATAAATTTGTGAACTTTTTTGAATATCATTCTTTTTTTAATTCACAGGTAGTTCAAAAACATTGAACATTATTAAGATTCTGGAAACAAATTTAGTTTGTGAATATTTTATTATAATTATGAGTATTTTCTAAAAGACATGAACATTTTTTATTTTACGAAGCTGTTGTAGATCTATCAACAAACCGCTAGCTATTGGTGTTTTCTAGACGAGCAAGCGAAGAAAACCAAGTGAGGTAAGAGGAACCGGCTATCCGCCATACTGCTAGATCAACAAAAAATTATTTATCATTCTATCCCCCACTTAATTTAACTCGGATGAGCCCCTTCACCCCCAGCCCCTATTATCAATCACAATCCGCCTCATCAGCTTTTTTGTAAAAAGTTTAGGTAACCTTGTGTAGATCTAGCATTACTCGGCGAGCCTGGCAAGGGCTTATAAAATAGCATCGCTCTCGAAAATGATGATTTCGGCCTGACCCCAGTACGATTTAATGACGATTCTCCACTCACAGCACAGAATAGGCGATCCCTTCACCCGATGGATACCCTAGCTGACCGTTGTAAGCGTTTTCACAGGCAAACTTGTTCATATGTGTTGTATCTGGGATAGGCAGGGGTTGGAGCTCGTCCTGCGAAGAACGCCGTGTTCGATGTCGAGTCGGGGTGGCCGGTGTCGAGGTAGTCATCGTGAAGCCGCAGGCGCAAAGAGGCGCCGAGTTAGTCATGGGAGCAGTGGTGTCGAGGTAGTGGTGCGCTGTGTATGCAAAACCCGGGGACACGTCATAGACGAAGGCACGCATCGGTGTTGCCGGCACCGGGCATGCGTAGACAGACAAAGACAAAGTTGACGAAGTGTCGCACCAGGCTTGGCAAGCCCTGGGACACGTCATTGACGAAGGCACACATCGGTGTTGCCAGCACCGGGTATGCATAGACGAGGGACCTGCACGAGTTATATGACATGTTGAGGGGGCTACTAGAGAATGACTCGACGATGATTGTGGTGCAAGTCGGTGCAAGGCCGATGTTACCCGCAGTTATCGGTGTAGATGCAGTGATCGGGGAAGATGACGGCAACGCTGGCGATGAGTTGGTATTGGATGCCCTCTTCTTCTCATAATGTGGTGGATGCAAACATTCAACGCCGTGCAGAGTGGCTGCTCCCACAACCATAGATCGATGGATGGACCGGTGGCTCGTCGCTCGGCGCGCGAACGACGCTGCTCGCTAGGCCTGGACCATCAGGGCGATGTGGATGGTCGCGGGCTGTGCCGCGGGTTCTCTCCGCGACTGTCCCGCTACCGGTCCATGCCGGTACCAACCCGGTCCCGGACGAACCGATCGCCGTGGTCGTCTTCTTCTTAGGAGCCATGGCGTTGAAGTATAGCTAGGTTACCTGCTAGACCAGATCCTCACAATTGCGCGCCCCCTACCTGGCGCGCCAAAGATGTCGGTGCGAAACGACACCTATGGGATCACTGGAATCCCTTCTACGGTTGCTGGGCGCAGGGATCGTGAGGAGAGCAGGAATCCCTTCCTTGCTGCTCCTCAGCTTGTAGGTGCTCCTACATGATGTGGTGGTTGTAGGCGGCGTTGCATGCGCCTCCTAGAACTGCTCCTCCCGCACCATGTCCATGTAACAGGCACTGGAGGAGGTGGCACGAAGGAGGAGGAGGGTTACTCTGGTTCGTCGCCGGCATCGTACCCTATTAATTGTGACATCATCGTCCACCGGTCGCATGACGGCCAACCAACCGGCAGCAATGGCGGCCATATCCTTCTTTTGGTACGACGTCTGCCGTTCCCATAGAGCTTTGGCGGGGGAGGAATCCATGGTAGGAGTGGTGTGGAGAGGGATCGGAGGTGGATGGATGCAGCTGTGGCGGAGGCACCAGTTTTTATAGTAACTAGATGACCCGTTGCGCCGATGGCGCAAAGGCCGAGAGCAAGCCAAGTATTGAAAGAGTACACATAAAAATATTTAGAGACGGATTGAAACATATAGAAATAAAAAATTGTTGCTGGCAATGTCATGATTTTCTCTAACCAGTATAAACATATATAATAGTCTTCTGAAAATATTAGTAGAAGGGCAGTTGATTACATATATAGAACAAGGGATCACAAACTTGTTTTGACCACAAAAACAGTAATAAGGTCTAAAGTGTACATGCAGTATCATACACGAATTGAAATCTAAAGTCTATACATATCTTGCTCATAGCAACACCAAAACCGCAAAGATACTGGATCGATTGATACGAAACAAAAGGTGGCTGCTGTTGGTTAGGACATATAGACTGAAGATCACCAAAAACTATCTTGTGTGTCTTCAGGCACTGCTCTGACTTCATGCCAATATAGTGTAACCTTTGCGTCAATTCTTCAATGCTTGGATTAGCTACTACTTTAGTTCTTTTGATAAAACAGTTTTTACACCACCAGCAGCACCCCTAAGATTAGCAAGGTTCCAGCAAAAGGATCACATGAGAACCACATATCTGTATTCTATATGAAGAGAAACACAAACCCAACAAGATCATATAAAGAAACAGGGGTATCAAAACTGCAATTGCTATAAGAACAGAAGCTTGATTGCACAGGGTTTCTTATTACTGTTTTGTTTTATGATTCATGCATGTATTTCCAGTCTGGATTGATAGCTAACAGGGTGTTATGTTTCATTGCCTAGAGAGGCCTCTTAAGCCTAGGTGGCTGAGCAAGGCCAGTTTCCATGGTGTTAGTAAGTGCAGTGGCCGGAGCATTAGCAGCAACGCCGGCCAGTTCAGATCCCTATGATTGAGTCAAGCTAGTCATTGGGAACCATGCAAGAGGATAAAAAATAAAGAGGACGCTAAATCCGATAGAAATATTAACAGTTGTTGAAACAAAAGAACTTATGAAAGTTGGTGTGACCACCCGGTCATCATCCTTCTGCTGCCAAATAAGGACACGTGCGTGTGGAAGACCCCTCTTTTCAAACTCTATGGTGTAGAAAACTGGAAAACAGAAGGGTAAATGAAAAACATGAAAAAAAAGAAATGTGGGTAAGAAAAATGAAGAAAGGAGAGAAAATGCACTGCACATAGTACCAACAACTACAGTCCCAAACATCTTTTTGGTCCTGATCTTCTGTAGGTACTCAAGCAGGTTCATGTGATATACATATCAGCCCTATCGACTGTTTTTTGCCAAGGTTCAAGAGTCTTCATTATTTCAGGCCACCTTGGATTACATGCGAATGTTGTGTTTATATCAGGTGATGCTTGGACACGGGAAATAGTCATCATGGCCAGGAACCATTTTGTTTTCGCTTCAGTTCATAATTTGCTAATGTTGGCTATCTAGTGCAGAAAATAGTGATTATATAACCTCTGTTGATATCCGTCGGCATGTGCCAGTTTCAGCCGTCATAATTTCAGTCACAGTTTCCTCTCGTCCAAGCCCAAAATCACTAAGCTTCAGCTTCTTACGGTTTGCAGTAAGCAACAAATTATCTGCACACACGAAACATTTATTAGGATACTGTAAAAACATAAAAGGTTTGACGGAACAGCTTTGACAGAAAGGAACAAACCAATTATTGGAAGAACTTAGAAGGTAAAGCCAGTAAAACAAAATGGAAAGATTGAGAGGGTGACTGAAACATATTGTGAGTGAACCATTAACATGAATTAAAGCGGATACCATGGATATGGAACCAGAAACATTCAAGAATGAGATGTAGAAACATCTGACAGAAATTTGTATATGATTAACCAACCAGCTACTGAAAACCAAACAAGCTGAACCAAAAAGATGAAACTGAAAACAGTATCTTCGCAAGTCATTCAGTTTTTAAAATAGATGCTATGACGTTGATGTACAAATGACGAAACAAATAGTACCCACCCAAAGTAGAAAAGAGTCTTTTATTGAAGTGTCATAAATTGTTAAAAGCAGATGCCGCTAACCCACTTGATTCTGCAAGTAAATAAGCAATAGATCTGACTGCTGAATCCAATGATTGGTATCGACAAAGGAAAAGGGTACATCGTCTTTAACCTGTTGACTCTATGAAAGCTTTAATCACCATCAGAAGCAATCCTAATTAGAAATGCATTAGGGTTTCTAATAAACCCTATGATGCAGCAGATTGGTATTATGAATCAAAATGTTTAGAAATCATGTAATTCTACTGCAACAAAGTTAATATGAATAATATGAACATATTAAGAAGAGGTGGCTTTCCAAAAACAGAATAAAGCTTTCAGGGTAAAAAATCTCACCTGCCAATGGAACCTAATCCAATAAATATAGGTAAAGATGAATAAGGACTTCCCATGACAGTGTTCCAAGTCATCATGATCTCCCCACAGTCGAATGAAGAACAGACATCTCCACACAATAACTCCCCGTCAAACTATCAACCATAGGAATAAAGCCAAAACCATAAAACATCAACACTGGAGGCCCAACAAATATATCCTCCTCTTATAATACAAGAGTACAGATATTAGTATTAAAATTCTCACTCTATATAGAGTATAAACAATAGACATCAATTTCCATTCTGAAACCATACTTGCTCAAGCACAAACGAAATTGCGAGAAATTTATTTATCAAAATATATAATTATAATTGAAAGAAGTTGTAATACTTCACTTTAGTACTATATTTTGGCAGCGCTATTTTTTATTTCGAATCCATATGAACATTGCCATTGACTGTGTTTATACACGACTGGTATTCCTCTAAACTGAATAATGATGTGACTAAGCAGAAATAAATAAGCAATGATCCATTCCCGGATTATATTGGGAGTTGTTGCTAGAGGAAAATGTGAAAAGAAAAATGGCTTCATCAGGCACATTAGTAAATATATACACAGCACGGTGCTGCAACAAAAGAACAAAGAAACAGACAGAAAACCTTGAAATTGCTCCATATATCTTAGGTGTGATTGCTAAAACTTGAGCCTCTTTATTTTGTAGCTACACAAGATGCAAAAGGAAACAGATTGTTAGTTGAAGAGAGGGTACTTGCCACTTTTTTCTTTTCCTTTAATTGTGTTTACAACATCTCCTAGCCACCCAAACCTACATGCCAAACAAAAATGAAATTAGAGAGCAAGGGGAGGAGGAACTCACATGGGGAGGTGCAGCCAGAAGGGACGAGCAGTGAGACAGTGCGAGGTGGGATGTCTCCGGCACCAGTGCCATGGCTGGGCCAAGCCGCCTCCATGGCTCCCCCACGGTGCCCCGTCTGAAACCACGGCAGGAGGAGCTCGTTCATCACCACGCTCATCAGCTCGTCATCACCGGGACGCCGGGATCTCCTCTTCCTCCTCCAGATCCCACCTCTCTCGTCTTCCTCCAGATCCAGGGCCGGTGGCGCGGGGAGGAGAGAGACGGCTGATTTCGGCCAGTATAATCAAGACAGTCCCTGCTCTATCAAATTGCATGTTAGTGCTAAGCCTTGATTTCAGGTCAAGACGGTGCAGATAAAACAACCTAATCGTTTCCTTTTCATATATCGTCAATCATTGCATGTTTCACTTTTGAGTTCATCCAAAAAGCACACCAAATGTAACAGTTGGATTGATTGTATTATCCCTGAAATGCCATTATCAGAAATTCAAATGGCGCTAAATCGTAAATAGAAGTGCACGGCTTGCTTATCACGCTTACTTGGGACTCATAGGCCTTATCTAATCCCATTTACAAAGTACTAATAAAGTCTGTCTACTAACATTAAACTAATAAAGTACTAATAAAGTCTGGCAAAGATTATATAGCTTTTGAGTTTGCCTGGTAAGCAAGCAAGAACGAAATAACAATGAACCAGAAAGTTGCCTTAGCAAGAGTACAGAGAACATAGTGCATGCTACAGTAGGATTGTAAAATTTCCTAAAGTCTTTAGACTATCGACATCCTTATATTATATAATCAAAGTTGTCACTGTTAAATCCAATGAATGGCCCATTTTGAAATCTGAATTGTACTTTGCAAATGTCATGGAACAGTGATCAGATTAGAAGAAATAAACCTGATATAAGCAATCTAAACATGTGTGAACTACAAAGCATTGGTTCAGGTTATAACGATAATTAGAAAATGATGGCATACAAGTACGCCATGGCACACCGTGGTGAACTCCAGAGACCAAAACAAACTCTGAATATGTTCTCACAGGTTCACTGATTTACTCCCTCTGTACCTAAACATAGGACAACTAAATACTACTCCCTCTGTTCAAAATAATTTGAACTAAAACCACAACAATTATTTCGGAACGAAGGGAGTAACATATTAGGAAGTATATATATTCGGTAAATAAAAATGATTTCATTTTATTTTTCTTGCAGAGTACTTACAAACACATGACTGAATTGAACCTACGGGCTGAAGGAAGAGCTCACCAGGAGGTTAAACCTGCAAATCTGCACTCATCGTCTGCAAGGAGAAAACGACACACGATGTATAGTCAGACAACCAGTCCCATAAGCATGCACAAGAACAAAACCAAAAATATATATGCAAGAAAATAAAGTAAATATCAATAAACTATGTTCCGAGTCTTGCATCTTTGTGCAATATAGGGGCGAGGATGTTGCTGGACTGCAAAGTGAAAGAATAATCAAGAAATATCAAGATGCACAAACCAATGAGAGTAGCAATATTCAGTTGCCAGAAAAGATCACCAGAATGGAAATTTAAGGGCACTGCAGAAACACCCAAATCACCCTCCAAAAACACCCTAATGACCATTAAGAAATCAAAGTTGCAAAACACTATACAAACATATAGGAGAATCCTTTTGATCAGCCAAGCCTTCATTCATACTTCTTGTTTCAACAAATTAAAAATGTACAACAGTGAAAACATCGCAAGGTAGAAAAGGATTAGTGATCGCAAGTCCCTCAGATAGCCGGGTAGGTTAGCGCTTTTATAGGAGAGATTTATTCCCTAGAGTCCACTTAGCCAGCTTGGTCCCCACTCCCCCCTAAATGTCCAAAGGAACATCAGTGATGGAGGTAGTGACAGCAGCAACAGCAACAGGTTAAGATCATCTCCAGAAGATGCACAAAAAATACATGGAATTGCCAATGCACCAAAGTGGCCAAGTAAGCTTCAACAGGGAAGTCCATTCTTACTGCAGTGCACACTATGGTAATCATCAGACAGCTAGATCAGAATGCTCCATTGACAAAGCCAACATACCTAACTACACACATACATATGAATCGAGGAAAAAGAAACCATTCTGAAGAAGTTGTGCATTTGAGATAAACTCAAAGAGAGAATATGTTCACATATACTCCCTACCTCCACCTTCACACATTGTGCACTCAAGATTGCAAGTTTTCAGTAAATAAGGCCCCATATCGAGTTTAAACAATGCACCTTATTTAATATAGAAACACCTTGACAAAAATGAGCAAAACAAGTTTTTCTTGAAAGAAGACCACGGAGAAGACGAAGCAAGTGAGTGAGCCATAAGTAATTCTTCCATCCTATAATAAGCAAACATCATCAGAAAAGAAGCCTACCTACCTGACCAAAGATGAACATTTTCCACATTACTATGCTTCAGCAGGACAGTTGTTTGCCACTCATTCCGCTGTTATTATTTACCAATTGGATGAGCTTATTTGCTATCTGAGTTATGTGCCTCCAAAACAGGTGTAATGACGGAAATAACACCACACATTTTTCTCACACACAAGCATGAAATATATGCAGCACGACAAAAACAGTACATGACGCCCGGCCATATCGGAATATTAAACCGATCAGCAAACCAAACACCATGACAACACGTAAAAAAAAGAATAATAGGCATTAGCTAGAAAGGAGAGGAGCAAACCTCAATGAGCAGAACAGATATGTAGGAACACATGAGATCCTAGATTAGTTATTGGTTTTCCAATAATTACTTATAGATCTCATCATCAACCTATCCGAGCCATCACTCCCTTGGTGTCCTTGCCCATCTATTCATCGGATTTGTACAAAAATTCACAACATTGACTTCAGATCTTACAAAAGGTTTCAAAAAGATGGTTCAGCACCTAAGCTATACTAACTAAATCTACACAAACTCATAGATTTCAATCTGAAGATATTATTTGATGCATCTCCCAAAAAATCCAGCATAATTATATAGAGGAACTACATATTCCCAGAAGTTTACTCATTTCTTGGACAAACAACTCACATCACCTACAAAGGAAATATACGCTACGTGCAAATCATATAGCTGAAAGATGTAATATATTGTATCTATATCTTGGTTCAAACAACTAATTGAGAAAGAAAGTACCCCCAAAGCCTCCATATAAAAAAAGAGAAACAAGAACCAAATAAAGGAAATCATGTATAACTAATGTTGACTTTTCAACAGCGCAATGAACTGATTTGTTTTTACGAGTGCTTCTAGGAAGAAAATAACAATTGTAGAGCAAGTAGAGAGACAATGCTAGTTAAAGATAGAACTACATAACCAATCAGGCAAGATCTGCTTGGTATGACCCACATTATCAATTTGAGCAAGATTTGTATTGGTAGAAAGCAGTAAACCTGGGATGGAGTGTCCAACCTCATCAGCTATAACAAAGAAATGAAATGTGGCGATGAAGTGCTCCTAAGTCCTAACCAGCTCAC
This sequence comes from Triticum aestivum, assembly GCF_018294505.1. Classification (NCBI taxonomy): domain Eukaryota; kingdom Viridiplantae; phylum Streptophyta; class Magnoliopsida; order Poales; family Poaceae; genus Triticum; species Triticum aestivum. The sequence goes on along the minus strand of NC_057803.1, from coordinate 655,028,908 downwards.
ATTAAAGCAAAAAATGAAAAACTCGACATCCTCTATTGTAGAATTATGGAAAATATGCTCTCTGGGGATAGATTGGTTCACCTTGAGGTAAAATGAATAGATTTAAAAACAAGCAGAAGCTAGTCCTCTTCTGGGATCTGCAATAACACTCGCTTAGGAAGAACTGCAAGATACAAGGCATACATACTCAGATGAGAGAGCAGATCTGCGGGCTGAGCATTTGTGGTAAGGTGAACTAAAGTGATGCATGAATGTACCTCGAGGAAGACGACCTCAGAATGAACCCGTCGCTACTCTTCGCCTCCCACAAACACCGCATCGACAGATTGATTGGATTATCAATTCCTAAAATCCATGATCATACAAAGGGATTTATCAGCAGACGTATACTGATTCCAATGATGGAGCTTCTATATAAAACCAAAATTTAAGTATACTGAACTCTTCTACATGAGATTATAATTAGCAAAAAATGGTTGTAAATCCAATATTATATCCAACTACAAGTCTTCAACTTTGTGCTAGCAGTATCTACAATCTAACGTAGTTGATCCATTAAAGAACGTATATACAGGAGCGGCTAATCTAACACAAAGTCTAAAAGGTAACTAAACCTGCATCCAATTGATAGGAAAGAAAAGGCAACATGCATATATTAACGAGAGCAAATCAAGTCAAGATTAAATTTAGCTAACTATATAAATTTGGCAATATTAAATACCTCAAAATGACTTGGCAAAGCTGATTAATACAATAAAGCAAAATAAATCAACAAAAGGCATGAACCTTTGTGGTCTTCGAAAGAAGAGCGGCATCATTCTCCCCTATAACTAATTATACTTGTACACTCACAAATATATACAAGCTTCAAAGGTATATTATCGTGGGTGTGTGCCAATTCATCCGAAGATATATATTACAGGAAATTGTTGCACAATGTTACTTCAGAAACATGGATAGAATATGGAATATTTACCTTGGCAAATACTTGCATAAATGGCAAAGTATGTACCAATTGATGCTAGTTCTCTTACCACAAGAACAAACCAAATCAACTAAACATGCAAGGTTGCGTACACAAAATGATAGGGGGGGAGGGACAGGCGAGTGATAGGAACCTGGAGGTACAAGGGCACGGATTTAGTCGACCTTAGGGCTTGATTTTCCTCCTGCTGCTGCTGGTGGCCACAGAGCAATCGAAGGGCAGAAAGAACAGCAAGGAACCCGACAGAAGTGGCCGGTCGGTGTCGATAGCCGGGCCAAGCCTCCATCCTCGCTGGGTTCCTGGTGTGATTGTTCCCCCCATCCTCCCATTGACGAAGACAACAACGCTCCTTGTCGCCCCATATCACTCTAGCCGCTGCCAATATGCTCGATTTCGCCCGGATCTCATTTTCCTCCTCCAGCGCCATCTCCAAGTCCCTGTGGTGAGGACAAGAGATGAGGAGACGTCGACGGCGGGGAGGCACGTCAGCGAGGAAGAAAGTATGCATAGAACAAGCACACAGCAGCAAGAACAGGGGACTCAAGGGGATCAAGGGTTGGAAACAAATTACGTACTTACCTTGCCATGGCAATCCTTGGTTGTGGATCCACTTTTGGCGCAGGTCATGTGGAGAGACGGCTGGTTGGGAGGCACGAGCACCACACCGGCGGACCGCCGTCCCTCCAGCAGCAGTGTGGCCAAGCCCAACTTCATCGGGGCTGAACCCAGATTGCCTCCTCCTGCCTGTGACCCTTCAGTTTGAGGAGAAACCGGCGCGCGGGAGGATCCGGTGGGATCCGTATGAAGAGGAGGAGGTGAGGCGGCGCTGGTGGAGAAGGAGGAGAAGGGGGCGTGGCGGCGGAGAGCGGGAGAGGAGGAGAGATGAGGAGACGATGCGTGGGGTGTGGGGCTCGACTGCTTGGTGAGGCAGGAGGAAGGGGAGAGGGCGCGGCGTGAGTGCGGGAGGAGCAGCGTCTAGGTCTTCTCCACAGGAGCGGCTCCCTTTTTATACTCCAACGCGTGAAATGACGAAAATGCCCCCGGCGGGGCATCGAATTAACACGCGGTGGCACAAGCGATTTAAAGGCGACGTGGCCACCTTCATCCTGCCTAGCGGTTCTCCAAGGTTTATAGGTTAAATGGTGGGCGTTAGAGGGACGGAGGGGAGGCCGTCTTGTCCTTTGAATGCACGACAGTCGCCTGCACCAAGAAGCGGCACATGCGGCGCTCTCTCGGTCGGCGCACCGATTCAATGCTGGCGCCGGTCGCATCCACTCTGGTCGGGCATGAATATGGACGCTGACGATCTGGAGCAACGCGACCGAAAATGCAGGGAGAGGTGAAGGGGTTTTTAACGGGCCAGGGCAGTCAAAAGCGGGCTTGGGATCAGTGTAGAACCCGCAAAGCCCCCCACATCTGTCTCCGGTTTGCAAGAAAAATCTCGTCCGGATCGCGCCACGGATCGCAACAGGTTCGCGTTAGATGGCTTCCGCTGTCTGGATAGTGCAGTTCGGACAGATGCGATAGGTTTGCGGGTTGGTGCTGGAGATGTTCTTAGCCCATGTGTAAAGAGTTAATTGGTATGATATGAATACATTACCAATACATGCATGGTGGAGAAACCACATAGCTGCCTTTTGTCTGTTTTTGTCAGATAAGATAAAAGCGAGGAGAGAAGAACCGGTGACTACATCCAGACAAGATTATCTCTCTGTCCAACTTTCGTTTTATTTTTCTTATGATATTTTGAACGAGTTATAAACCATGAATCTGTTGGTGATATTCTATACATCTGAATTGTTCGCGTCAAAAAATTAAAATAAGACAAATATTGGATAAATTTACACTAATTTTATTTCACCGATTCCAAAAAAGAAATTTCAATAAATGAAGAAACATATTCCACCCATCTGGACTCACTTAAAATACTATTTAACTATTTCAAAAAATGACTTCATCATACAAAATAACATAATTCACGCATTTTTCTAAACCCTGTACAATCGACGCTCACATACATAGTAACAGATTTCACGCATTTATAAAAACATCTCTCTCTCTCTCTCTCTCTCTCTCTCTCTCTCTTTGTAAAAACATAGTTTCACTCGTTTAAGAACTAATTTCACATTTTTCAAATATCTTATTTCACTCCCTTCATAGAACTTATTTCACCTCATTGATAAAAATATCATATTTCAAAAAATGCATAAAATCATTTAAAACACACATTTCACTCATTTCAAAACTACTAATTTCACTCATGAAGTTGGTATATTTGAAAAATATAACTAAAACCATGTAAAATAAGAAACTCCACAAAACACACACTGAAATATGGAGCATCACAATCATATTTCAGTTTTAGTTATATTTCAAAATATGTGTATTTTCAAAGGAACATAATGAAAGTGACTTTTTTCTGGACATGTGATATGACACAGTAATGAAACTAACTTCTTTAACTGAAAAAATGCTATCCCGTTTATGTGAAATTGTAATGGAATAATTAAACGAGCGAAATGTGTTTTGTAAAAGAAAGTGATAATTTCACTCGTTTGGTGAACATGTTTCACTCATTTGCAAAAGCCGATATCACTCATCTTAAAAGTCCAATTCCAACAATTTCAGTAGAACATATTTTCTCATTTCAGTAATTTAAAAAAACATTGCATTCATTTAAAAAAGTCAGATTTCACTCATTTCAGAAAACATATTATGTTCACTAAATTGAAGCAACAAATTTCACAAATCTGAGGAAACACATTACATTCACACAATTTACAAAAGATCGATTTCACTCATTTCCCTCAATGCAGAAAACACATTACACTAACTCAATTTAAATAATATATTTCACTCATTTCAGAAAACTAATTGCACTCATTACAAAAGATATATTTAAAACTAATTTCACTATGTATTGCAAAACTGATATTTCACTGCTACTGCTGGATAGCTTTAACATGTAATGGTTATATTTCACAAATAGAATTATCAAACACTGAAATAGGCAGTTTCACAAAAAAAATATTAAGTGAAAAAAGTTAATTGAAACGTTGAAAATAAAATGTGTTTGAAATATATCCAAGAGTGGTTTTATTCTAAAGGTCACGACGCCAAGACATCTAATATAAATTATTTAAAAAATGTAATTATACTTTAAAAGATATGAACGATTGCAATTGTCAATGAGAAAATGAAACGGATGGATTCTGAGGATGGAACGAGAGACAAGACTACCACATGCATGTGTACCTACTACGTCATATAAGAGCTAGATGGCCATGCAAGCATGGCAGCTTTATCTGACACATAGGGCAGGTGTGTGTGTATCCGTTCATAGGAATGAGTGTATGCGCGTGTATATGAGTGCTTGCATGTTAAAAATAAGCTTTATCTGACACATGGTGGGAGATTTCCTAGCTAGTTACTTAATGGCATATAAGAAAATTGTACACATATAATTTTTAAGACAAATTATGTAGTGGAGTAAAACAGGCATTGAGAAGATGCAAGCCATCATCTCTCTTCTCTTTAATTATCCAAACCTCAATGAGCAAAATGCAAGTAGAAAATAAGGAGAATCGTGTGTAGAATATTATTGGTCTTGATTACCGTGTGATGAGAGAAAAACTTGTTTTTGTACTTTAAAATGCATTGGAAAGATAGAAGTACACTCTTTTGTGTATAAATTTTAAAGCCAAACATACACTCTTCATCGGGTGGAGGAAGTACTCGTGCGCTAGATGCAATACATGGCTATACATTCAATTTGGGCCTCCTATCTTATTTCTTATATCTTATATCTACTAATTGGAAGCACCGTTAAAGGCTCTACGTTTATAGAATCAGACCCATCCTTAAACGCCTCTTTCTACCTTCATCTATCCATCACGCTGCTCCGTCGCCTCACCTGAAGCATGAGGGTTTGATATGGAAGCTACATTCTCCTACCAAAAATTAGCTACAATACTCCTGATCATATTATTCTTCATGGTCCTATTACCAGGCTATAGGTATGACGACCTCACCTCAGCACGCCTGGCCGTCCATCAGTCCATGTGTTCTTCTATATAGGTGTCTCCACATCTGAGTTTCTGATCTCGACGAGGAGGATCATCTCCCAGGCCCCTTCTTTTGCAAAGGTATGCATTTGATTATAGTTATTTAATCTCTAATAGGCGGACACTACTAGGAAAATGTTTATAGATAGAAGTTTACCAGTAGCGATGTTCTTTTACCCCACGCTACTAGTATGTACCAGTAGCGCTGTGTAGAAAACACACTACTTCTAACATATAGCAGCAGCGTTTGTTTGTTTGGGCCGCGCTACTGTTACATGGGCCGCAGGGCAGCATCTGTAGCCCACTTAGCTGTAGTGTTTGTTCTGAAAGGGCGCTACAGCTAGTGGGCTTACCAGTAGCGTGGTGCTCCAACCAGCGCTACTACTATAGCTAAAGAAAACCGGCCCGCGAGGGCCCCCGCACCCCCCTCGTCTCACACAATCCCCTCCGCCCGACGATGACGCCGCCGCGGTTAGGGTTCGTCCCCGGCCGCCTCACCCCCGTCGACGGTGCCGTGCGCCGCCACCATGCGCGGTCGCCCCGTAAGTCCCCCTCTCGATCTCCTCCTCCCTGCGCGCGCCACAGTAGCTCCTCTCGATCTTTCGGTTAGGGTTCGTCGTAGGGGCTCCAATCGATTTGCCACGGCGGCTCGCTATGTTTTGGGATTTAGGGATTGCTCACGGTCGTGCGGTAGCTTCTTCCATGCCCCACGGTCGCGTACACCGGTGACTAGTGCGAATCTTGGAGCAATCTATCTAGACTAGGCAAACTGTTATCTTGAAGGGATATCCATTCACTTGTTCAGATACCTACCTATCTAGTGCAAAGCAACAAGAATTCCATATATGTATAAAATGTGATAGTAATAATTCTTCTGTATCGCAAAAAGTAGGAGTACTCACATAGGGGAGAGAGTAGAGGATTTGGGTTGGTTGTTGCTGACATGATTTGGCATTGGATTGGGCTGGCTCATGTTTGATTTTTTGCTTTGTGGTTGGGCGGTTTCGACTTTTCTGATGTGATGTTATGGATATTGCTTCTATAGGAGTGTAAGTGCTTGCTTCGGGTTGTATCAAGTGCCCTTCTATAGGATATTCTATAAGTGTTGTTCATGTGAGAGACAAAGCTACAAGGTCATGTTTATTTAGTGTGCTTTGTTGTGAGAAATCATCAACATTTAGGATTACTGATAAGAAGGGGGTAGTTTATTTAGTGTGCTTTGTTGTGATTAACGAATATGAGATGAGATCAAAGTATTGTTATGTTTTGCCATATATTTGTTTGTTACATCTCTAGATTATTGAGCTACTAGTATTGTTTAACCTTGTGATTAGTGCAAATTTCATGCTGATAGCGGCGCTTCATCTCAAGAGTTGGGGACATTAGTTTACTAGATTGCTAGCTTTATGATTGTTGGACTGAACTTTATGTTTACTTTTTAGTTGTTATTTTGCTTGCCATGTGAACTCTAGCTATGAAAACTTTATGTTTACTTTTTGGATCGTTAATCCTTTAATCATATTGCTTTAGGGAAATGGCGCCACCACCACCACCACCACCACCATGTCGACGGTGCAAGTCAAGGTGCGCCAGCAGCCTTGCAACTGGCACGCTGTTTGGCATCTATTTGAGTCTAGTTATCTTCATGCGGCGGTAATAAATTATATGAAACTAGTAACTACTATTTTGTTTTTAGTGTTATAGGCATTAATGCATCATGTATATATCATTTTGCTTTCTGTACACAGATCGTCCCGTGCAATGTGAGGTCAGAATTCAACAATCTGACTGGAGACTCTGTGACCTTTGAGGCTCCTGGGGCCCCTACACTATGGAGACCGAGAAAGGACGAAAGATGACGCGGGTGGGAGGAGATGGATGGGTCCGTTTCATCGACAACATGCGTATCACCGGTGGTGACTTGATCAGCTTCTCCTTTAGAGCTGAAAGACCCAAGCTGGCCGTGATTTATATCAACAAATCAGAAGATTATGAGGATGATGAGGATGATGAGGATGATGACGACCCACTCGGTGATGCCATCGTAGCTCAAAGAATGAAGTTGAGCGAGGAGGAGGTGTGCAACCTATGGGACATCATTCCGCCACGTGCTGACTTCGTCAGGGTGCCATTCGTGACCCGCCTGACAAGTACCATAGTTGATCGGCATATGATGGTATGTTGCATTTACTGTAGTTTTTAGAGTAATTTGATGATATGCTTTATTGCTATACTTAGTGTAGAGCCCGATGATATATATGCTTAGTGAATCTTATATGCTTAATGAATCTTATATGCTTTATTGTTATACTTAGTGTAGAGTCCGATGATATATATGCTTAGTGAATCTTATATGCTTTATTGTTATACTTAGTGTAGAGTCCGATCATATATATGCTTAGTGAATCTTATATGCTTAGTGAATCTTATATGCTTTATTGTTATACTTAGTGTAGAGTTCGATGATATATATGCTTAGTGAATCTTATATGCTTTATTGTTATACTTAGTGTAGAGTCCGATGATATATATACTTAGTGTAGAGTCCGATGATATATATGCTTAGTGTAGAGTCCGATGATATATATGCTTCATGTAGAATGTGTGAGGCTACTTATTAATTGATATGTTTTTCTTATTCAGAAATTGCCAAAGAGCCTATCTGAGAGTTGTGGTATCAAGCCTGATGAAGAAGGCTCTGCTGGAATACACCTTACAGCAAGGGGCTCCGTCACCACTTGTGCGTACGGTGTGGACACGGACGACGGTCGCACACACTTCAACTCGGGTGGGTGGAAGAGCTTCCTCGTCGGCAAGAATCTTCATGTTGGACAAGCAATCCTAATTACTATCAGGAACACCCACCGCCCAGGCTTGAGGATGATGGTCGTCATCGACATCATCTAGAACTTCATATGCATGCGTGTGGCTGTTGAACCATATATATGCTTGTATGACTACCTAGTAGACTTATCAACTATGATCTATCCATGCATTGTTAACTACTATATGAGTTTGTGAGATTGTGTGGTTATATTAAATGTGGTACTGTCGTTAATGTTTGTGAGATGGTTCTGTGAACTTATTTTATTTGTACTGGACTTGTCTTGATTTCCATGAAAATTGCACCTGACTGATTTTTTTATTTTTTATTTCTATTTGCCTAGTAGTAGTGTGGGGAGAAAATAGGGCGCTACTACTACGTGATGATAGTAGTAGCGCTGGTGGAGGAAGCAGCGCTACTAATAAGTATTTTAGCTGCAGCGCTTGTTCAGAAACGCGCTACTGTTAAATAATAGTTGTAGCGCCCTAGCAGTAGCGCGGGTGCCCGCGCTACTGGTATGTAAAAAACCAGCGCCACTACTAAGCTTTTCTCTAGTAGTGGGAGAATTTTGTTCTTTCCACAACTAATGGAAGAACAATGGATGTAATATAATCACCCATAGGTTGATCGAAATTTTTATCGGTCACACCTTCAATAGCTCTCCTCCGCCATGTAGCTGCCTCCCCTCTTCGAGGTCCACCTGCTCCACATGCGTATTCTTGAGCTCCTCCAGTACTGCTACCATATAGCACAGCCTGATGGACTCCCTTCTCACTCTATCTAGCATCCTCCGTGTGGGCAGGATATGTGACCCACGAGGAGGCATGTCGAATTGTATTGGCTGCTGCTGCCAGGCCGTGATTTCATAGGTGTTTTTGGCCATCAAGCAGCCGAAACAATGGGGCAAAAGATCATCAATCAAGTGCATCCATGAACAACTGTGGCAACTTCTTCTTCTTTTGCCTCAATTATGTTGAAAGTTTCAGATTGGTGGCCTGTAATGTGAAAGTTATATTCGTTTTTCACATTTTTTATCGAATCCTATGGGTTTTGTATGGATTTTGAGATTACTCGCTTTCGTTGCTCCAGATGGGAAAAAATAGTCACCAGGAGCAGGATTTTTTTTGGCATTCAAACTTAGGAACTATGATGTTACTGTTCGGTTAGGAAAATTAGGACCATGGGATGATGTCTACTGAAGCAGGATTAACCACTGAAGGTTCGTTGAAATGAACTCATCCACCTATTGTATTAAGTCGGCGATCAATTTTATGGGTTTGTAGTGATGCTGCAAAAGCTCTATCTCAAAGGCATTCGGGTAGTTCCTATGCTGTAGAAGATTTGAACTTATATCTCTAGAATCAAATATCACAGAAAATATTGCTTTTGGATCTGCAGATGATATCAAGTAATGTATTGAATCTTATGTTCAACTGTTTTCTCTTTTAGTTTAATAAACTTAACTCATTGTTTGTGTTAGCTCTAGGGCTTAGAAGATGGTTCTAATGCTTCATCAACGAACAAAAAATCTTATGAAGGACGACATGTATATGGAGATACTCGATGTGATGATGACGGCCGAGGTATGCTGCCTTACGTGATAAGTAATGTCCTACAGGAAGTAGCATGTGCATCTTTAAAATAGCTAAATGTTGAGCAAAAAGTATGTGAGGTTTGTAAATGTCCCAAGAGAGGTTAAATAGTTTGATAACTTTATGCATTTGGAAAACATATGAATGACCTTGATATTGATACATTCATAAACGAATTTCAATCTAGGATTCTAAGAAGAAATTTTAAGGTAGAATATTAATTATT
>NC_057803.1:655008621-655018809 GCF_018294505.1 Triticum aestivum | reverse complement strand
ATATATACGGTGGCGCTAAAGTGAGCGTGCGCGCAGAATGATAATCCTACGCTCCGGCCAAGTCATGCACCCGCTAAACCGATCAAACCAGTGACTTCCCTCCACTTGGTAGTAAAATTCCATGTAAAATAGTAACACAATTAAATTATTACCATCAACATGCAATTATGGTTCTCCTGCCAGGTACTCTCTCCACTTGCTAGTAAACTCAATGGTAAAAATGGTAACGGGATTAAAATGGTTACCATCAGCGTGCACATGTGCGCTCCCTCACATTCCGCTAGTAAAATTAATGGTAAACATAGTAACAACGTTAAAATCCTTACTGGTGCATGCACAAGCCCCTTCGCGTTTAATTTATCTAGTAAACTTCCTACTAAATGTAGTAATATAGATGCATGCTAGTATTACTACTATGTAATCTCGAATTAAAAGTACATGTATCTCGAATTAATTGTTCCGGTAATCTAGTTACCTCACATTGTCTAAATATAAGTATCGAATGGTAATTGTGTTACCACTTGAAACAAACCAATTACTATTAGTATCTCCTAGCTAGATAGTAATTGCATTACTAGTACCTATTGTAGGTTTACTACCTAACAGATCAAATCTATTAGCTACTAGCTAGGTAGTAATTGAATTACCACTACCTTCTCATAGGTTTACTAGCAATTCATAGGAACATCTGACCCAGTCCATTGATTTCATTACTACTATTTGTGTTACTGCATCCCATATGAACCGTTACCAGAATATCATCATGGATTTACGTTTGATTTCAAGTAAATATGCTTTATAGTAATGTCCTTACTACTAAGTGTTCCAATTTTACGTTCAAACATGCATGGCTCCATGCGGGACGGCTGGAGGGGTGGTTGGCTTAATTAAGCGCACACTATGGACGGCACGTAGGATAAAGAAATTTGCGCTCAGGCTTAGTTTAGCATTGTTTCGATGTTTATATCAAGGGGCCCAAGTTTGTAGTCTCGCCCCGGGCCCCAGAAATCTCAGGACCGGCCCTGGCACAATCTAGCCGGGGATAGAATGTTGGAGACATTATTCCTACTGAGAGACATCTCTGCCAGTTGGAGAGACGGATCTCGCGGGCAGAGCGGTAGGAATCGAGCAACGCCTCTTGCAACTCCAGGTCCGCGTCCGGCGCGACTACCCTACCACTGGCGAGCTACTCCTTTGCCTGCAGGTGCTCCTATAGGATGTCGTGGTTGTCGGCGGCGTTACCTGCGCCTCCTAGAATTGCTCCTCCCACACCATGTCCATGTAACGGGCACTGGAGGAGGTGGCACGAAGGAGGAGGAGGGTGACTCCGGTTCGTCGTCGGCATCATCCTCTATTAATTGTGTCATCATCGTCCATCGTCGTATGACGGCCAACCAACTGGCAGCAATGGCGATCATCTCCTTCTTCCGGTCTGACGTCTGCCGTTCCCATAGAGCTTTGGCGGGGGAGGAATCCATGGTAGGAGTGGTGCGAAGAGGGATCGAAGGTGGATGAATGCAGCTATGGCGGAGGCACCGGTTTTTATAGTAATGGTGGGCGGTAGAGGGACGGACGGGAGGCCGTCGTGTCCTTTAAATGCGCGACAGATGCCTGCACCCAGAAGCGGCACATGCGGCGCTCTCTCGGTTGGCGCACTGATTCAATGCCGGCACCGGTCGCATCCACTTTGGTCGGGCATGAATGTGGGTGCTGACATTCTGGAGCAGCGCGACCGAAAATGCGGGAAAAGGTGAAGGGGTTTTTAACGGGCCAGGGCAGTCAAAAGCGAGCTTGGGATCGGTCTGGAACCCGCAAAGCCCCCACATTTGTCTCCGATTTGCAAGAAAAATCTCGTCTGGATCGCGCCACGGATCGCAACAGGTTCGCGTTGGATGGCTTCCGTTGTGTGGATAGTGCAGTCCGGACACATGCGTTAGGGTTGCGGGTTGGTGTTGGAGATGTTCTTAGGCCATGTGTAAAGAGTTAATTGGTATGATATGAATACATTACCAATACATGCATGGTGGAGAAACCACATAGGTGCCTTTTGTCAGTTTTTGTCAGATAAGATAAAAGGGAGGAGAGAAGAACCGGTGACTACATCCAGACAAGATTATCTCTCTGTCCAACTTTTTTTTCCTTATGATATTTTGAACGAGTTATAAACCATGAATCTGTTGGTAATATTTTTATACATCTGAATTGCTCGCACCAAAAAATTAAAATAGGACAAATATTGGATAAATTTACACTAATTTTATTTCACCGATTCCAAAAAAGAAATGTCAAAAAATGAAGAAACATATTCCACCCATCTGGACTCACTTAAAAACCTATTTCACTAATTTCAAAAAGTGACTTCATCGTACAAATATCATAATTCACGCATTTTTCTAAACACTATACAATCACAGACGCTCACATACATAGGAACAGATTTCACGCATTTATAAAAACATATCTCACTCTTTGTAAAAACATAGTTTCACTCGTTTAAGAACTAATTTCACATTTTTCAAATATCTTATTTCACTCCTTTCATAGAACTTATTCCACCTCATTGATAAACATATCATATTTCAAAAATGGATAAAATCATTTAAAAGACACATTTCACTCATTTCAAAACTACTAATTTCACTCATGAAGAAGTTGGTATATTTGAAAAATATAACTAAAACCATGTAAAATAAGAAACTCCATAAAATACACACTGAAATATGGAGCATCACAATCATATTTCAGTTTCAGTTATATTTCAAAATATATATCAGTTTAAGTTATATTCGAAAGGAACATATTGAAACTGAACTTCTTGTTAGTTGAATGTGTGTGATGTCTGGTATTAATACTGAAAATATTGAGCTATGAAATATGTGTATTTTCTAATGAACTTAATGAAACTGACTTTTTTCAGGACATGTGATATGACACAATAATGAAACTAACTTCTTTAACTTCAAAAATACTATCCCGTATATGTGAAATTGTAATGGAATAGTTAAACGAGCGAAATTTGTTTTGTAAAATATGAAAGAGATTCAAGTTCAGATTTGTGAAAGAAAGTGATAGTTTCACTCATTGGGTGAACATGTTTCACTCATTTGCAAAAGCCGATATCACTCATTTTAAAAGTCCAATTCCAATCATTTCAGTAGAACATATTTTCTCATTACAGTAATTTTAAAAAACTTTACATTCTTTTACAAAAGTCAGATTTCACTCATTTCAGAAAACACATTATGTTCACTAAATTGAAGCAACAACTTCCACTAATCTGAGGAAACACATTACATTCACACAATTTACAAAAGATATATTTCACTCATTTCCCTCATTGCAGAAAACACATTACACTAAATTAATTTAAATAATATATTTCACTCATTTCAGAAAACTAATTTCACTCATTACAAAAGATATATTTGAAACTAATTTCACATGTATTTGCAAAACTGATATTTCACTGCTACTACTGGATAGATTTCACATGTAATGGTTATATTTCACAAATAGAATTTTCAAACACTGAAATAGGCAGTTTCACAAAAAATATATTAAGTGAAAAAAGTTAATTGAAACGTTGAAAATAAAATGTGTTTGAAATATATCCAAGATTGATTTTATTCTAAAGGTCACGACGCCAAGAGATCTAATATACGATTATTTTGAAAACATAATTATAGTTTAAAAGATATGAACGATTGCAATTGTCAATGAGAACATGAAATGGATGGATTTTGAGGATGGAAAGAGAGACAAGACTACCACATGCATGTGTACCTGCTACGTCATATAAGAGATAGATAGCCATGCAAGCATGCCAGCTTTATCTTACACATAGGGTAGGGTGTGCGTGTATGCATTCATAGGGATAAGTGTATACGCGTGTATGTGAGCGCTTGCATCTGTACTGTGTGAAAAAAAGCTTTATCTGACACATGGTGGGAGATTTCCTAGCTAGTTTACTTAATGGCATATAAGAAAATTGTACATATTGAATTTTTAAGACAAATTATGGAGTGGAGTAAAAAATGCATTAAGAAGATGCAAGCCATCATCTCCCTTCTCTTTAATTATCCAACCCTCAATGAGCTAAATGCATGTAGAAAATAAGGAAAATCATGTGTAGAATATTATTGGTCTTGATTACCGTGTGATGAGAGAAATGTTTTTTTTCTACTTTAAAATACATTGGGAAGATAGAAGTACACTCTTTTGTGTATAAATTTTAAAGCCAAATATACACTCTTCATCGGGCGGAGGAAGTACTCATGTGCGATAGATGCAATAATGGCTATACGTTCAATTTGGGCCTCCTATCTTATATCTTATATCTTATATCTAATAAGTGGAAGCACCATTAAAGGCGCCACGTTTATAGAATCCGACCCCTCCTTAAACGCCTCTTTCTACCTTCATCTATCCATCACGCTGCTCCTTCGCCTTACCTGAAGCATGAGGGTTTGATATGGAAGCTACGTTCTCCTACGAAAAATTAGCTACAGTACTCCTGATCATATTATTCTTCATGGTCCTATTACCAGGCTATAGGTATGACGACCTCGCCTCAGCACGCCTGGCCGTCCATCGGTCCATGTGTTCTTCTATATAGGCGTCTCCACATCTGAGTTTCTGTTCTCGACGAGGAGGATCATCTCCCAGGCCCCTTCTTTTGCAAAGGCATGCATTTGATTATAATTATTTAATCTCTAATAGGAGGAGAATTTTGTTCTTTTGATAACTAATGGAAGAACAATGGATGTAATATAATCACCCATAGGTTGATCAAATTTTTTATCGGTCACACCTTCAATAGCACTCCTCCTCCATGTAGCTGCCTCCCCTCTTCGAGGTCCACCTGCTCCACATGTGTATTCTTGAGCTCCTCCAGTACCGCTACCATATAGCACAGCCTGATGGACTCCCTCCTCACTCCATCTAGCATCCTCTGTGTGGGCAGGATACGTGACCCATGAGGAGGCATGTCGAATTGTATTGGCTGCTGCTGCCAGGCCGTGATTTCATAGGTGTTCTTCGCCATCAAGCAGCCGACACAATGGGGCAAAAAATCAGCAACCAAGTGCATCCATGAACAACTGCGGCAACTTCTTCTTCTTTAGTCCCAATTATGTTGAAAGTTTCAGATTGGTGGCCTGTAATGTCAAAGTTATATTCGCTGTTTATTTTCTTCTTTCTTCTGTTCAGGTTTGTAGTTCTGCATCTTGCTGAAAGTGGTCTGTAATGTTTGATGTTCCTGCAAACTTTCAGGGATCAAAGATTATCAAAAGATTATCAAAAGTTTGATGTTCCTGCAAAGTTTCAGCAACAAATAACCTTCATGGAGCCTTCACAAAAAAAAATCACTGCTAAAAAATGTACATAAACTTTGAACAATGATTTTGTTTTTTTATTTGAGTGCTCTTTGAATGTTATTTTTATCTAAAACTTTGCAAGATCATCAAAGTTTCATCATGTTCGATGTCCCAAAGTTTCAGATTTTTTGGTTTTGGTTGAATTTGTTTTGAATTTACTCTCATATAGGGTGTAGGGGCACCTGGGTGTTGAAAGTCCTATCTCATGCGCCAAAGTATGTCAATGCACTCACATAATGATCAGTAAAATTAAGGAATGCGGAAAGAACCGGTGGCTCTTTGATTAATGATTTTCTTCATCAAGGAGGTACGCTTTCGTCTTCACTTCAGTTCTAGATTAATTTGTTTTCGTGACCAGAAACAATCACCCTTTTGTTTTGTGTTTGTCTGACATGTTGTTTGCACTAGAAAGGATCATGCTGGTGTCTTCCATCTAAATTGCTTGCCTCCCTCGCTTGTGTAAATTAAATAGTTCAGGGGTATGGGTAGTGAAGATTAAACTAGCCCGTCCAGAAGCACGGGTTGATGACTAGTACCACCAATCACGGAGGATATGCATGGTAGATGTTTTACTCTCTCCGCTCAAAAGAGGTTTGCGGGATCCTGGGTCTATGAAACCGTGACGATGGCGAGGGAAGGATGTGGGGAGCGATCCATAAGTAGTGGGAGAGGTGCGGACGGATGCATGACTGGAAATGGGGAGCACAATGGCGAGAGAGCTGGAAACGGTGCGATCGATCCGGCACAGGAAAGGGCGGCTAGAGTCATACATGTCGTGGAGATTCTTCACCAAGGTCGGGCCGCACTTCAGCTCAGTAGTACTACTAACAAGCCCAAGGCGCGTGTGACAGGCCAACCATATATGCGCGTCACTGTTTCTATTGCAGTAACAGATCTGAATAGGTGATGTACGGCGTAATCAGAGATGAGTGGAGTACTGTTGCCGATGATGAGCTAAGAGCATCTCTAACAGACCCACAAAAAGTCCCATGCTCTAAAATAATCACCATTTTACGGGTTCGGGACAAAAAATCGTCCCACACAGAAACGTGATCTCCTATATGCCCCTCATTGCGGCAAACAGTCGAGGATTAACACAGGATGTAGCTGACCTAGGCTGGCCATTTGCGTGACACACATTTAAAAATAAACAAAAATCGGCTTCCACTAGTGGGAATCCAACCCGCAATCGTCCCCAGACGCGCACGCGCTGCTAGCGAGTCCAACATGATGACCTCTGTTGAAGATATTTTAGCTCCATTTTTAAAGAAACGAACAACAGCGGCAAAACGTAAGAGAAGAGTTCGCAAATTTTTTCCAAAAAACATGTTTACTGGGATCGAACACATGACCTCTCGTAGAACCACGTCACTAACTCAGAGTTTTTCTTAGAAAATTAGAATCAGATTTTTCTTCTCACAATTATTTTTTTGGAAAACGAACATTTTCTTAAAAAGTTAAGTAATTTTCGAAGACTTAAACAAATTTTGGGGATATCTCAACTTTTCAAAAATGGACAATATTGAAAACATTAACTTTTCTTGTAACTACAAACAACTTTTTAAAAAAATATGAACACTTCTTGAGACAGCAAAAAATTTAAAAAATGCGAACATTGGTTTGTAAACAAACTTTTTATGAAATTTCAGAACATCTTTTGGATTTGCGAACAAAATAAACAGGAAAAAAGAAACAAACAAAAAAATGCAAGAAAAAAGAAATAGAAAAGAAAAAAATGAGAAAAGCAAAAGTAAAATAAAAAGTAAAAAGAAAATGGAAAGAAAATACATAAAGAAAAAAAGAAAAACCTGGTTCAAGAACCTTCTAGAAGGTTCCCAAACTGATAAAACAACTGGGAACTCTCTAGAAGATTCCAAAAACCAGAACATGGAAGATGTACCTATATGTAGATGGGCTGGCCCAAGTGCTCGCTTCGATCGTTTCCTATATGCGATTGGTCGACAGTTCGATGGAAAGTGCGTCGAATAGGGATTTCCCCGTAAAATGGTTCGGCCGTAAGAAAACATTGCGGGGAGCTGCATATTTTGGCCCGCAGCCGCAAATCTTCGGTTTCCCCCTTGGTTTTGCTGCTCCCTATATTCCATGCGTGAATTGGCGGGATGGAAACTTCTCCCCCTTCATTGTCGCCCTCGAGATGCCGCCCACGCCGATTTCTCTGGCCCCTCGCCGTCTTGCCTCGATGTGGCTCCAACCACTGGCATGGTGTACCCGCAGCCACAGGGTGGCACACAAAGCGACAATATTCGTCACCGCTGTGCCAATTCCTTCCCCCGCCACCGTGAAGAGTCAAAGGAATCATGACATCCATGGAGCCGTGGCCGCCGTCGTGCCACCTTCCTCTGCCGCAGCTGAGCTCCCTTCCGTTGCGGTGACCGGCTCGAGGCCAGGCGCCTCCTCCACCCCTCCGGCGGCCGGCCGAATTTGCAATCAAAGAGCTAGAGGAAGAAGGCGGTTGCAGCTCATGGTCGGGTGCCTGCTCCACCAACGTATTCGATTCAAAAGCTGGAGTGGTAAAAAAACCTTTGCTCCGGTGAACTAAGGCGGGTTTTTTATTAATAATAAATAATAATGATGTAATTCTGAAACTAGTAATGGTAGGTCGGAATTTTAAATAATAGGAAGGACGCCATGATTAGTAGCGTCTAAGCCTGGTCGCTATTGCAAACCACGTCCACACCTGGACGCTATTCTTAGCAGCGTCATGTATTTGGTTCAACTTGGCCAAAAAGCTCCTGTCCTCCGTCCGGCCTAAGGGCAACTCCGAGTCTCCGACGACCTAAAGTCAACTCCGATGCAAATTATGTTTGTTCTTTGTTTGTTTGGAGCGGTTAGGCTGACGTCAATGTTCGTTTTTGTCCTCAGGTCTAAAGGTGCGAGCAACACGGATGGAGGCATTTAACATTTGCGCTAGATTTAAAAAAAATAAAAAATAAAACAGCCATCAAAACTTCAATTTTCATTAATTAAAATTAAAAAGTATTAAATGAAAATATTAGAGAAACAGTCAACGGCGAGCGGAACATCTAGGCGCCGTCGTTGTCTTGCTCCTCCTCCTTGGTCAGGCCGATGTAGACCGGCGTCTCCATCCATGGGAACACCTGTTGGAAGGCTGGTAGCGTCACTGCTTGCTGCGCCACCAGCTGCTGCTTCTCCTGCCGCTCGGCCTCCATCGCGTGCGCTGCCGCATGCCGCTCGGCCTCCTCGATGATCGCGCACACCCACACGGGGCATGCACGATATAATACGGCAACGTTCTCATCCACAACCACACCCAAGCAGCGGCCATGGCTCCTCCTCCACACGCTCAGGCGTTGGATGTACTGGTGCCAGTGGGGGCACGTTGGCCACCACTTCGGCTGCCGATTCGGCCAGCGTCGGTTCAAGGACCACCTAGCGAGCTCGTCATGCTAGGAATCCTTGATGTACATCCTTGTGGCCTCCTCGAGGGCCGCAATGTAGGCCTCCCCGTCCTCCTAATCCTCCCCCTTCATCACGACCGGAGGTGATGGCGGAGCGATGAGCGCGTGCGGTGCACGGGGCGCACCCTTGAAGCAAGATCTACAACGCTGGTAGTGCTCGGTGGCGAACCACGCATCCCATTTCGGCGAATCCACTGTAAACGCTGGGTCGCGGCGGAGGTCGGCCAAGAATATAGGATGATAGTGGTGGATCTCTGTCAGCTGCCTGCGGCGTGAGTCACCCGTGCGGCAATCCACTGTAAATGCTGGGTCGCGGCGGAGGTCGGCCAAGAATATAGGATGACAGTGCTGGATCTCTGTCAGCTGCGTGCGGCAGGTTCACGTCGGGCTATAGCCCATCACACCATGCTTCGGGAAGTGCTGGCAGTGGTGCACCAACAAGTAAAGGTGAAAGCGCAACCTCAGAGTCAAGATCGACTTATATGATCTCATAAAGTAGCAAATTACGAATTGCATTTTCCAAGAGTAACAACCCAGTCACCTATACAATGTACAATGTACGCTTGTAACCATTGAATAAATTGTACAGAAGACCAAACAAAGAAGATTCTGTGAGGCCGCGGAACAACTCACATGCTCCAACATAGGTTGAGTGGATGATCCTAATGATGAGCGAATGATCCTAATGACAAGCGGCCAGTGAGACGATATTGCTCCTGTGATGATTGGTGATGTCCGTGCTAGAGCTTGCTTACCACCTAGTGAGGTATAAGAAGCAACGGCTGCATGCGTATCAGGGTTTATAGGTCATGAAAGCTCTAGCCATAAGAGGAAAACGACTCAGTTAAGTCTAATCAGAGCACCCATCGAAAGACGTGATTGTACGCCGTTTGTACTAGCATCCAGACCTGGTTGCGGTTAGCAATATAGTCCATCCTGGACGCTGTTATTCTTGGCGTCCTTCCTATTTTTACAATTTTCATCGGCTCTTTACCAGTTTCGAAATTACAGAATTATCATTTACTATTAATAAAAAAATCGGCAGGAGGTTTGTGCAAGGGGTCTCGAGAGGGATGAACGGGCGAATGATTAACCGGAGGGGATTAAATGGCAGATGCAGGTAGGTACCAAGGAGGTGTTGTAATTTTATTTTTTTGAAAGCAGGCAAAGGGATTCAGCTAGAATGGGCAGTATTCCATCGGTCTGACGGATGACTAATAATCAGACTACAGACTAGAAGTGTTTCGCATCTCTACTGCCATGCATGCCTACTCTTTTGGTATATATGTGCAGCTCCTCATCCTCTCATGCCGGCCGGCACCCACTGTCGGAGACTGTCAGACTTTTTTTTTTTTTATGACCAATGAATAGTT